>NW_020539725.1:11056947-11076895 GCF_003426905.1 Ctenocephalides felis | reverse complement strand
ATTTTATATCACATTTTGTAGAGAAACATAACATGTTGCTAAATATATGTATTATATTTGTGGAACGCCGGAAAATCACATTAAGTTGGAACGATTGAGATTGCAACCTTGCAGTAGTAATGGGTAGTACTGCCAAAAGGCAGGTTTGTGAACTGAGTTAAACTCAAATACTATTCAGGGAAGAAAGTGTGTTAGATTTCCCGTTGTTATTTGCAACGCAGTGCCCGAAATTACTATTTTCAATTGTAAAATATTTATGATCTATATTTTCAATTAAAAAATGGGCAACGCTAGGCACGCATGAATTTAAATAACGGTGGTTAATCAAAATGTATCACAAAAATTGAACGATGAGAATGTAGATTTATGAGTAAGTAATATTTATAAAGAACATGCCAATTATATGGTAGAAATTTATGTACTAACAATTTACCGTCGCGTAAATTTTGACAAATTTCCAAACTAATATTGAATAATTTGAGCACTCTGCTACTTCAGGTAAAATCTTCGAAATATTTGAGCTTGAATTATGTTCAAACATAAAATAGGCAACACATAGCAAACATAATATAAACTTAACGTTATCTAATAATTCATTATTCAGATTTGATTTATTTTTTAAAATAATTATGATATTTTTATTCACTTCGTAACAATTTTGAAAATCCATACGATATTACGGTTTTGTGATAGTATCTGAATACTTTTCATCTATATATCGATGTACTTTATATCCTTTTATCATAATTACTATAGAAACTTTTTTGAAGTCATATGTTGATTATTAAGTTTGGTTAGTGTATTGATTCAAAAGTTAGACCTCCGAAAGCTCAGAAGTTAATGTTCTTATTGTTTGAAATATTAATATATCAAAATGGTGATAATGCATCACTTGTCATTACATTTAAACAAAAACGTACATATATGTAACTATGCATATACATATATGAGTAGTATACTACTCATAGATAAACAATAAACATATATATATATATATATATATATATCTTATATATATATATATATATATATAATATATATCTTATATATAAAAATGGATCGCAAAATGTGTTGGTAAGCGCATAACTCAACAACGCCTGGACCAATTTGGACAATTCTTTTTTTTAAATGTTCCTTGAAGTTCAAGGATGGTTCTTACGGCGAGAAAAAAATCGAATAATTGCAGGGAAAACCCGAAAAAACAACCCTTTTCTTTTTCACATACAAACGTTTTCTAACTAAAACGTAGAATTAATTCGAGCTTTAATTTTTTTATGATGCGTAGATAAATAAGGTGAATTAGAGAATTTATAAAGGTAAACTAGTGGATAGGTAAATTGGAGGATATTTAAAATGGTAAAGAGAAGAACTGGTAGACAGACGAATATGTAGACAATTAAACAGGTTGACAGATTAATTGGTAGACATGTAGAACGGGATGGCAATAAAATGGTAGATAGATAAACAGGTTAATAGGTAAATTAGTAGATAAATTGTTAAACAGGTTAATTGTCCAACAGGTAAATTGTTGAACAGGACAATTGGTTGACATTTAGAACGGGATGGCAGGTAAATTGGTTGACAGGCAAAATGGCGTTGAACAGGTCAATTGGTAGACATTTAGAACGGGATGGCAGGTAAATTGATAGACAGGCGGATTGGTAGACAAGTAAGTTTGCGAAAAGGTAATTTGTTGGATAGCTGGTGGTCAGGTAAATTGGAGGATATGTAAAATGGTAGACAGGGCAACTGGTAGATAGACAAATAGCAAGACGAGTAAACAGGTTGACAGGTAAATTGGTAGACATGTAAAATGGGTCGCCAAGCAAATAGGTTGACAGGTAAATTGTTAAGTCGGTAAAATGGTAGATTGACTAACAAATTTACAGGTAAATTCGTAGACAAATTGTTGAATAGGTAAATTGTTGAACAGATAGTAATAACGTTAAACTAAATGTAACAAATACACATCTTTGTTCAACTTTTTAATTTAAACTAAATCACGGCAAAGCGTGAACGGGTACAGCTAGTATATATATCCAAAATGATTAAAAGCAACTCTCTGAAAGTTTTAGCTCTTGATATTGTCTTTTAGATAGTGCGCAATTCAATATTATAAATATATATTAGGGTGGTCCTTAATATGGACATTTTTGAATTTCCTTGCTCCCAAGGGCTCAAGTGGTTCCAAATTGATAAAAAACAATTCTCTGAAAGTTTTAGCTCTTAATATTGTCTTTTAGATAGTGCGCAATTCAATCAAAGTTTTGTATCGAAATAGCATGGAAAAATTTTCAAAAATTCGTCTTTTTGATTGTTACGCCTGTTTTAATCATTTATTTATATAAAATTTCAAATATAATTATTTGAGATGGAAAGGCAAAGAACATGGTAATGTTTCCAGCAATCTTGCCAGGACACATAATTTATGTTGCAATTTGCATTTTGTGCCCTATATTTTATAACATTATATTTATATTTTCAAGTAAAAACCTATGACTCTACTACCTGCTTGATCAGGCTGTCTGAGCTGAGTATAGAGAACCTGGAACCTGAAACTACTGATATGAATGGATGCCCATATCTCTAATCACTATACCACGGAGAACCTCATCTTATAAAGTTGGCATTATTTTAACTTTCGTAAATCCTCACAATCGAAAGCGTTTTCTATCGGATTGCAAGTCGGCAGCTGATAAATATCGCGCCTCTCCCGGGACAATCGAATATTCATGAATATTTATGAACGTCGAGCAGTAGGTACTTCCATATGCGTGTGGCCTACTGACAGAATTGTTATGCAAATTCGTTTTATAATATTATCTAATGTTTAGTATTGTTATAATTTGCATTTCACCTATATTCTCTATGCATACATATGATAATTTTTATCGTTTTGAATAAATTAAAAATAATTTGCAAAAAAATACTTCTAATTATATTTTATTTTGCATTTATTTTTTATGAACAATTTTGGTCAAGGCTGTCGAGAAAACCGTAAAACAACTTAATTAATAAACAACCCTAAACCACCGCGATATATGTATTTTTAAATTTGGGTAAAATAAATATGGGCAGTTCTAATTTAACTAGGGACAAATATTTCAATTTTTCTACTATAGTGGATATTATATATTTCTTTGATTTTTCAACTTTCCGAAGGGTAAGTTTGTTTTCTCGAGAAAATCCGATATATCCGATATAATCTCGAGAAAATAATTAATAATTAAAAGCTATTTGTATTGTCGACGTTTTAAATTGTTCTGAATCGAATAAGACCAAATACAAAAAAAATGTATGTGGAGTCTCTTTTTAACTTTTTATCGATGTTTTCTATAACAGCTGAACCGATTTCAAAAATTTAAAACCCATTCGATGCAGCCCGATGAAGATTACCCTAATCCTTTTTTTTTCAGTAATCAATATCTTTTCTTGATACGATCGGCTAAGCGTTTTATCAGAATTAGCCAAAAGTGCAAACTTTCTCTTTCACGTTGTAGCCAAAAATCCTGAACTGATTTTGAAAAGTATTCTCATATTTACTCAATTTTATTGAAATTCGCTGATGAATGCATTGAGTAATGTGAAATTTACTTCAGAGTTCAGAAATTTGTTGCTTCACGTCAAAATTTATTTGATAAACTCGTATTTCGTATTTCGGTGGGTCAGTGTTACAATGGTAACCGGTTATGCATAATGACGCAAAAATATATATCGAGTTCTCTATGTCAAAATCATGACGGAATGAAGTTCGAACACCTACGTCTGACGATAGACCAAATGATTTATGATTTCCATAAAATTACGAAATTAATTTGTGGGACTTGTTTCAGTTTAACGTACTGCGCAAAATATTTTGTATATATAAACATCAACCAGCTAATTCTACCATAAAATAGACCAATGTTATGACAAAACTATGTTACGCTACGTTTCTCATATAAAATGGTATTAAAAGCTATGAAAATGGTATGTGGTTGCTGTGCAGTCAGGCATTTTAGATGTAAAACGTAACCTATAAAACGCACAAACGTTAACAAAACAATCTCATCATAAGTGCATCTTCCTGATGTGTCATAATAATATATAGGTGAAGTTGCATTTAATCTGCAAAACGCCTGTTCGCACAGCAACCACATACTATTTTGACAGTTTTTAGTACAATTTTACGGTAAATCTCCGCTCATTTCTGCCTTGTCAAGCTTCTTTTTTCTTTTCAAAAATTCTTCAAAATATGGGTAAATTCGTGGAAGAATTAATGAAATAACACAGGCCAACAAAGAAAATGGTGCAAACGATTTTAATGCTGTTTTTAAGTATATTTGGGGCGCTGCTTTCAAAAATGACATTAGTTTTTTTCTATAAGCTTTAGTTTTCAAGATATGATATATGATATAAAAGGAATGAAAGTACAAAATAGTAATACAATTTAGAATGTTATTTTAATGAGATGTGCCTACTTGTACATACAAACTTACAAGACCCATTCGGCCTTAGTTGGGACATTAGTTGACACTGTGAAAAGTTCTGTTCCGTGACGACCTCGAATGGACCTGGTTTCGGCAACTTCTTTTCAAGTTCCAAACTGGAGCTGATACAAAAAAATGGTTTGAAGATTTGAAATCAGCGCAAAAAATACTACAAGAATCAGCTCTAACATTTGATGCACCAAATAAAAAAAAATTGTAGGCCTGTGTAATCGACACGAACCTATTTATATCGCAGAAAATAGAATTCACAGTAACTAGTCTTTCTATTGATGATCTAATTTATTCAGTTGAACCAGAAGAAAAGAATAAAGATTAATAGTAGTGATTTTTAAGAAGAGCCAAATTAATTCTCAACGTTATTTGTAAATAGGTTTTTGATCATTATGACTGAAATTGTGGACTAATTTGATGAAAATGATGCAAATTTTGACAGATGTTAAATATCAAGACAAATTATAACACAAATCGCTTTTTATCCACTTATCATGCATTTATAAAAGAACGCCGAAAAAACTCAAAATAACTTAGATGCTTTTAGACAAATAGGCAAATATTGGAGGCTCAAAATAAGCTGGATTCAATAAAAAATTTGTTTTTATAATATGGACCTAATATTCGTTTATATTCGTTTTATGATGTTTGATTTTATTAACTTCCCGTAGGGTAAGTTAAAGTAGGCGCAAAAAATCGATAATACATTGTTTTACATATTTTTACGTTTCAAAGGTTTCTAAACTTTTTGGCATATCTTATTATTAGAAAAAAAAATTGTGTGTGAATGTAAGTGCAGATACAAATTTTTGTCGACAATTACGGCTACACGGATCAACTAATTTATAATTCAAAAAACATTCGATTCACATTAATGGGGAGGCATCCTGATTAATTTTTAGTTAAGGCAGGTTCAGTCGTTTCGAAGATACGGGGCAAAAAGTGCCAAAAATCGTAATTCAGTTGTTTGAATTACGAAGAACTAATTATATTTTGGAAAAAAAGGTCTAGCGGTTTCGCAGTTCCAATAAAAAAGATAAAAAAAGGTCATTTCGCGGTAAAAAATGATTATTAGATATATGCACATCAAATCATTTTATAGAGATTTTAATAATAAATACAGAATTTGTTAATATTTTTATGAGTTCCGTACCAATATTTAACCGTCCGACAGCGACGCGGCGCTTTCGCGCTTCGATAATTCGTCTCTAAAACAGCTACACTGCGATTGCTTAAAAAAAATGTCTAAATATTTCAAATAATTTCAAATTATATAAGAATCTAGATTTTTAAGTTTTCGCATAATGTTAAAGCTTTTTTTTATAGAAAAATTATAGTGCGGGAAGTTCCAGCAATTTATCTTAATTTCTCCTATAACACTTTTATTAACATGTCAGGCTCCACTTTGATGAAATATAACACCAGCGTTAAGCGGAGTACTATATTGCGTATATGAAAAACAAATTTTTCTAATCGCAGAAGAATTTCTCATGAAAATCCAATTGTCTAATTTTATGTATACTTGACTTTTACATTGTTCTGATTTTTTCATGACACAAAAATCAAAAACGTAACCTGTAATCAAGCTCTATTGATATCCACATTCACTTGAAATTAAAGATCTTAATGCATTTCTTAAATATTAATTAATCACTATTAGAAAATGGGAAAATAATGGTTGTTTTCTGATTAAAAAAATTATCAAATAATAAATAGGGTATTTTTTTTTAATTTTGGCTGCTAAGAAAAGGACAGATTGAAGATGAGAAGTTAGCACAAAAAAAATCTATTGTTTTTCGATGCAGATAAATCAATATTGTTAATAATTGTATTCACAATGCAGTAATTTGACAAAAACAATTTTGTTGAATAGCACATACAGTAAGTAATAATGTTGCTTCAGCAACAATTAAAAATGTGAAATCTAGTAATATTTTTAAGTTACCCTTTCTTGAACAATGAATTTTTAACAAAATTATCTAAAAAACCACAAGAAGTAATAACATTATATATATATAAAATTCACAACGATGACGTGATATATTGCGTATCATTTTCAAATGAAAGAAGGGCAAACGTATCAAATCTCTTAATCGCAACAATCGGTCCTGGTGCTATGGCTGGACGTCGTGCAGCAATTGTCCTCATACATGTCCAAGACGCAGGAGTCGACATACATGTATTGGAAGTTGAACACGCGCAGCATGGTAAACAGTCCCTGAAAAGATAAATATTTTCAAATATTCGAATTTAAGAGAAGCATCAAGTATAAAAAAGAACGAGTATTAAATATTATTTAGTTTTAATAAATATTCATAGAACAATATCGATTGATTGAAAATGTCACTCACAAGTAGAACTATGATCAAGATGTTGGCTGCTATGGCAATCTCAAACAGCATTTTAGCACTTGCGACCAGCTCAGGAGTATACTCTTCATGGTAAACTACACAGAGAATAGTTTTATATATATATATATATATATATATATATATATATATATATATATATTTGTAGAGTTTCGAATAGTGTCCAAAAGTAAAAGGAAAAAAGTTTTTTAAAAACAATTTTTTCGGAACTATCTTCAGGAAATCTGTCAAGAAACATGATCTTGGTTAGATTTACGCAAACAATATACAGTAGGCCCTCGCTTTACACGGCACTCTGGGTACACGGTTCCCATACTACACGGAGCTAAAAATCCGACATCCCTCCGACTACACGGACTTCTTATTACACGGTATTTGGTCAACAACCCATAAGTTCGTTGTGCAAAAGGGTATTGATGTAAATTTTGTTATCGACTTTTATCTTTTAGACATGCCTGATTGTATAATAGCCGCCTAAGAACACGTTTGAGCTGACTACTGCGTCGCGCCAATTTTTGAATAAGGTGTCAATGTCTTACATATCATTTCGTCCGTATTTCTCCTACTTCAAGTTGTATTTTTTGGTTTCCATACAACGCGATAAAAATGGTGCGATTTGTACCAACTCTGAGTCTCTCATAGCACGGTTCCCATACTGCACTATGTAAGGTTCCATAGAACGCACTACGAATTAGCCTGAATTGTATGTTAAATACGATTTTCTTATAGCACGGATCCCATACTGCACGGTACGCACTTGCCGCGTAAAGCGAGGGTTTACTGTACTAAAAAAAGATAAAAATTCGTAGATTTTTATCTTTTAGAGATGACAAAACAAAAATATTTTTATCCATATAAATTACAACCTGTCCCCAAGAGACATTCAGTAATTAGATTGTAGGTAGTGAATAAATGAAAAGCTTAAAAGGTTACCCAGTAGTAAACCTTTTAGGTATGAACAGTAACCAATTATGAGCAAAATATTTATAAGTGTAGAACTAAAAATTGAGAACATTGTATACACACATAATACACGAAAACCTATTGTAATACTAAACATCATATGACAATATGATCAAAAACTAGTGGTGCATGGGATCGTGTCTTAAAGCATACTTTAAAATTTTACATTTTTGAGAAATTTTTAATTTTTGATAAAAAAATGACTTGAAATAAAAGGACTGAAAAAAGTGGCATTTCTGAAAAAATGAATGAAAAAAAAATGTTTTAAAATATTTTAAAACAGCTGCATAGAGACGAAATATTGAAGCATAACCCCTAGAAATGTTAATAAAATTTAATTAAACTTATTATTAAAATCTTCGTAAAATATCTGATAATTTGATGTGCGCATGTCTAATGATCATTTTCGACCGCCAAATGGCTTTTTTATTCTTTTTGTACTAGATCTTCCCAAAATTTTAAACAGTTCTTCATTTTGGCAACACAAGTAAAATATTTTTTGAATTATTAAAATCGGACGCTTCGTTCTTTTAAAAAACTGCGTTACCGTTTCTGCCATTTTTTGCCCCTCATCTACGAAACGGCTAGACCTGCTTTTGCCAAAAACTAATCAGACGTATCAATCTAAAATCGGATGTCTCCTTATCAATTGGAATCGAATGTTTTTCGAATCATTGAAATCAGTTGAACCGTGTTCAACACACACACAAACACATACACATACCGTGTTCAACACACACACACACACACACACACACATACATCCATTTTTTCAAAGGTATGCCAGAATGTTCAGAAACCTTCGAAACGTAAAGATATATAAAAATTTTCATTTTCGTTTTTTTTGCGATTTCTATAACTTACCCTACGGAAAGTTAATAATAAAAATAAATGAGTGGATTATGTTTATTGTACGTAAGTTACTACTATTTGTAGTTTTAAGTAGTTAACTCAATATATTTCAAGTTTTAAATAGATATCTTCAAATAATTGAATTATTGTTTCATGAAAACATCCAAATCAAAAGCTCTGTTTTCTAAAAAACTGTAATTTTTAGCATTTTTTGCTCTGTATCTTCTATAAGGCAAAGACCTTGTCTTTGCCAGAAACTAACCAGCACGTCTTCTTATCAATAGGAATCGAATGTTTTTTGAATCTTTCAAATCGGTTGAGCGATGCTCCCGTAAACGTCTACAAGAATTAGAATCCATACATATATACATACTACATACACACACATTAATTTTTTCTATAGTATTCCATAACGTTCAGAAACCTCTAAAACCTTAAGATATACAACAAATTTTATTTTCGGTTTTTGAAGTGAAGTTAAAAACCTAGCGATGAATTAGCTGGTAATTTCACTGAACATAGTTAGATAGTTGTTTATTTGCTATGTGTTATTTGTTTGATATAGCTTGTTAGGTTTTCACATTATAATTACTAAAACTCTCATCGGGCCTTTGTACCTCGCCAATTAAACTACGTGTCGTAAGGCCGTAATATTACAGTATTTTTTCTATAAGACCATGATGTATATCACCAAAAAAAGTTCCATGAAAATCGGCTTAAATTTTTTTTTCAACAGTTTATTACAAGAAAACGGCTCGGTAGATCTTCACCTAAAATTAATCAGTACCATTCCCAACTAATATATTTCGAACAGTTTTTGATTTTTTAAAATCGGTTCGGTAGGATGAGCTTAAATGTGGACGAAAAGTTTAACACTTTTTTTCAAATTACGAAGAAACGGCTTGGCAGATCGTCGAACAAAACTAACAAACGATAGTCCTCATCGAAATACATCAAATGGTTTTTAAATTTCTGAAATCGGTTCAGGCGAGAAAACGTCGATCAATGGTCTGGTTTTGACAATGCCAAAAAAACGATACCAATTTTTGCAAACTTTGACGAATTTTCAAAGCTAAACCAATTGTCGTAGGGCCGTAATATTTTAGTATGATCTAGAAGACTATGGTATCTACCGTCAAAAAAATAATAAAACAAATCGTCGATTTTTTTTTAAAAAAAACTTTATTACAAGAAAACGGCCCGGCCGATTTTTACCAAAAACTAATCAGCACGATTCCCAACCAATATCTTTCGAACGGTTTTTGAATTTTCAAAATCTATTAAGAATTGCGGGCTAAAACGTAGACGAATTTTTTTTCACTTTTCTGCGATTTACAAAGAAACGGTTCGGCCGATCGTCACACAAAACTCAGAAACGATAGTCCTCATCGAAATACATCGAATGGCTTTTTTGAAATCGGTCCAACCGTTTTTGAGAAAACGTCGATTTACGGCAAAAAATCTGTTCACACACACGCATACACACACACACATACTTTTTCCAAATTTGGTCTCATTCGATTCAGAATGGCTTGAAACGTCGAGAAAACATAAAATTAGAGAATCGCATTTTTTGATGAAAACATAAACTTCTCCTTCGGGAAGTTAATTATTTATGATGTTGATTCTCGTAAAAAATAAATTTCTTCAGTCTTTTGTTTTTCATTTACTACGCAACCTAGCAAAACTTAAGATTTTAATTTGGCAAACTCCGTATTAAAATTGAGTTTTTATAATAGCAACTTGACAATATCGAAGGAATTATAGTTTGCATTTAGGTAGTTAAATATTTCTAAATGGCACTCACATTCTTCAGCAGGTTCTGGCGTAGTTTCTCCACCTTCTCCGTTTTCGCCCTCAGGTTCAGGTTCGCCTTCAGGATCCTGTCGTATAACACGTCTTCCTTCTCCAAGTGATTTCACAAGAGTTGCAAAATCCTCGGTTGTTTCTGCTACAAGAAAACATAATGCATTGATCAAATATTTAACCAGAACGTATTGCTATTGGAAAATAACTGAAACCGTCGAATTTTTCAGCTAAATCGTAAAGAAAAAATCATAAATAACAGAATAATAATAAACGTTCATATAATCAACCTAATCAATAAGAATCGAGATTCAGCTAGAGTAAAAAGTTCAACTGTTATTTCGAAAATAAAATTTTCGCTAACACTAATAAATTAATACCTTTTTCAATTGATGTCTTTCAAATATATTTCTAACATATGTAATCGTATAAAATAATTTGACACGATTCGATTCTAAAAATTATTTAAGTGTGGACGTAAACTCTAACTAGTTAGTATTGGTATTTTACCTTGAGGCAAGTTACATGAACTTCCCGATATGTGTAAACAATCGACTTAATCAATAAAAAATAAATTATTTTATGAGTGATTAAAAGTATTCCGAGTGGATTTATTACACATAATTGAAAACGAACGAACGCGTTAATTCGGAGTATTTTCTAAAACCAAATTTTCAAAAATCAAAATTGAACCAATTTCCATAGGACTTTAATAGTTTAGTATGTTCATTAAGACCAAGTACTCCATCGCTGTGCCAAGTAAATCATCTAATTTTAACAAACGCAAAAAATCTACTCATTTTCTCAAACTTCGATGAATTTTAAAAATTAAACTACTTGTCGTAAGGCCGTAATATTTCAGTAAGTTCTATAAGACCATGATATATATATCGCCAAAAAAAGTTCCATAAAAATTGGCTTAATTTTTTTTTTCAACAGTTAATTACAAAAAAACGGCTCTGTAGATTTTCACCTAAAACTAATCAGTATAATTCTCAACTTATGTCTTTCGAACAGTTTTTGAGTTTTTAAAATCGATTCGGTAGTATGAGCTTAAATGTGGACAAAAGGTTTAATACTTATACCCAACTTACAAAAATGTTGACGTAAAATTTTACCCTTTTCTGCAAATCATAAAGAAGCGGCTTGGCTGATTGTCGCGCAAAACTGACCAACGATAGTCCAGATAAATCGAATGGCTTTTAAATTTTGGAAATAGTTTTTAGAAACATCGACGAAACTTAAAAACTCACAAAGAAGTATAATATTAGAGCAAGAATTATAGCATTCTAGTTTCTCCACCCATGAAGTAATGCCTAACGGCGGTTTCCTAATAAAGTTTAGTCGGTATTACGCTCAGGCATAAACGCATTTTCTTCGCTATACAAAAAAAACATAGGTACACAAAATTTTCTAAACTTTGGGACCAATGTTATGGCAAGACCATGTTACGCTTCAACTTGCATAGTACTGCAACATAAACTGCATCGTCACTTGTATGCTATGAAGCAGGGTCAGAAAGACCCCGTTATCTAAGATCGTTTTTTTGTCTGACAACCTGATAAAAACGCCTGACCGCACAGCAACCACATGGCTTTTGCAATATTTAGAACGATTTTGTATGTAAAGTTCTACATAACACAGTCTTGCCAAAACATTGGTCTAATATGCTGCTGAATCGGTCCCTTAGTCTCATTCGATTCAGAATGACTTGGATCAAATTAGCAAATCGAACAAACTTTTCTTTCGGAAAGTTAATTACAGACGTTGATTGAATCCAGCATTTTAAAGAAATATTAATTTAGAATATACTCATTCTTTTTGCATAGTATACAATTCTATCAAACAAAATTTTAATTTTCAAATTTTTTTTTAATGTTGGTGAGTCGGATGCTTTGTTATCAAGTACAATGTGATAAGTATTAGTTATACACTTCTCAAATAAAACTAAGAACTAATAGCAATTCTTTTACCATTAACATCATTAGTGTTCACTTCGTCATTGATGTTCTGAAGATTAACTGATGATGAATCATATTCTCGAGGCGAATTAGCTAAAAGTACAGAAAACCTAGTGAATAAAAATTTTGATTGTATATATATATATATATATATATATATATGTATTTATGTATAAGGAACTGTGCAGGTCCGACATTTTTGGCATTTAATATAAAATTGTACAATCAAAATTTCGGTATGCGTTTATTATCACTATCCACTAATTTTCAATTTTATATATCTTAATTTGCATCAATATTATTGGTTCTTAATACTATTTAACAATTGTTGTGATTTCTCATTAGTTCAAATAGATATCATGATTAATGTAAATTTTTTTTTTTAAAACCTGGGGTTGATTGCCCCGGTAGATTCTACAACTAGTTCCAAACACAGTTAAGTGCTCTGCTACAGAGGTTTTTTAATTAACTTACACTTCTCATAGTTTTCAGACCTTAATATAATATTTAAGTATACTTTATTTAATAGTTTTTTACGTTGTATTGTTTTAGGATATAATATATAATATAAAAAATTAGTCGTTTCTAATAGAATTTTTTTTTTACATTTTTGTGCCTTTGTAATTGCTATTACGGATTACTTATTTAGTTACTTACTGACAATTAGGATACCCCTTTCCGTATTAATGCACTCGTCGGAAGGTATATCTGCAGACCGATCATCTATAATGATATATATATATATATATATATATATATATATATATATATATATAGTAAAGTAAAGAAAACCCATTATTTTTGCAATAGTGGGTTTTGATTATCTGTATTTAGCATTGTATAAGCTCGAAAGAGTTCTACTAGGCGGCATTAGTAAGATGAAAGCAAAAATTATTTTATACTGAAAAAAAAAACCGTAACGAACAGTTTTGCTGGTAAAAAATTTGCTTTAAGAGAAGCTTGTGAATGTCGACTGTTTAAATTTTTATCTCGAGGGACGAGGGTTTCTATGATAGAAGCATAATGATATTACCTTTAAAATGGCAACAAGTTCTCGAATAAAAGGGCGTATAATTGACATAAATCGGATCATTCTAACTATGGTAATTAAACCCCTTCAATTTTTGCAAAAATAATGGATTTCTTTTTATTTTATCTAATATATTGGGGTTTCTAACATAGCAATTCCAACGACAAATATGCATAATACTAAAACATACTTTAAATCAAAAATATAATATTTCATTTATAAAATATAATAATAATAGTACACCACTCACCTAAACAAAATGCAGCTTCATTTTTTTTGAAAATGTCTATATCCGGTACAAAATGCAAAAAATGAGAAATATTTTTATTTAATTGGCCACCTAGAAATATTTGATACATGAATAAACATATAGAAATATTTTACATGTTATTTCAAATACGAAACTAAAAAAGCATTTTTAATAAAAACGCGAGTAAAAAATTGATGTAGATATTTACAGTATTTATTATTTTTATTTATTTTATTTATTTATTAAAAACACAGATAAAGTTTCTGAAATACTCATAATAACAGTAATAGAAAACAGTCTCAAGCTATATATTATATCTGCAGCAGGATGAAACTTTTTTATACTAACAAAGAGGTTTTTCATAGTTTTTCACAATTATATTTTTATTTTTGAGTCATATAATATAATTTTATACCATTTATCAGCCATCCAATCAAATAACAAAACAGAAAAAAAAACTAAAATAATTTTGAAAATAAATTCGTTTCGAGTGTCAATGTGACTTGTGCTCAGTGGAACATAACTAGAACTAAAAAAACAACAAGAAAAATCACACATAAACAAAGCTAACATAAAAGTATTTAGTGTGAAAATGAAATAAAATATAGAAACTTACCACACAAGTTAAATAAAAACATAATCAGTGAAAATATTACTTCAGAACAATTGTTGTGAGTTCTTCCACCGAGGAAGAGTCTAATTTGGATTCGAAAAGTAGGGATCTATACAATTATTTTAGGAAACATATTTTAGTTTTCTTTTTATTTTATTATTTGAATGAATGCCCATCAGAAAGTATTATCAGTATGTAATAAACATATTATCTCTACTAATATATTTTTAATGAGAATTTTAATTGTTTGTTTTTTCAATCTTAATTTATTTAAAAATAATTTTTTCTCCTTATTTAGATAAATATATAAATAATATATACAATCTTTTATAATATCCGTTTCAATTTTTATAGAGGTAAAAATGTTAATATTTAATTTTTTTTTCTTTAATTGCGCTTTGTGGCACATATAGGTGAAAGTCTCGTAACGCCGGACTGCACCAAGCATCGGACACTCTATTTAACGCGTATTATTTAAGCGAGTATAAATCTTTTCATTTCAAAATACAAGTGAAAAAGGCACACATGTACAGGATCACGCGCCAACTTCGCCTCTGACTCACACTGCCATGGCGGGAGCAATCGTTTGCTGTTTTAAGCAAAAAATCACGGCGTCACCTAAATATCAATGAAAGCAATTCTATCATATTTATGCATTTACATTTAAGTGATATGCAAAAATAAAAGTTGCACTTGATTGTTATCCGTAAAATGGTACAATATCATTAGATCTTTTAATCAATTTTAGTAGGTGCCACCAAATGAACGAAAATGTCTGTCCCTTAGAACCGGACACTAAGTCGTCCCTTAGTGCCGGACAGTAAACATATTAATATTTCTTGTGTGAATTTACGTAATTTATTCCAATTATTTAATTTTGTTCTGTATTAGTGCTAACAGTTACTACATACCCCCATTTTTCGTATTTCCTAGTCAAAGAATGAAAAGTTTATGGTTAATGCATTAGCTGAGAGCATCGGTGTGGCCCAGCCAAAAGGGTGGTTGAAAAGTTACTTTTTTTGCAATAGAGTGTGGAGATGGCTACACACGTGATCAATTCAGGTTATTTTGAAATGTCCGGTACTAGGTGCCACTGTTCAAAATCATATTTTTTTATACCAAAGTTTGATTGATAGTATTAATTATTTTTTAGCAAAAATTGCGGTTTTATTAATTTAGTTTGATTTCTTACTTTGTTATCTACCATAAATCATAATTTAATAAACATTTCGTAAAATATTTTTTGATTTATTTATAAATAACCTTAGGTGTTCGCCACTAAGAGACTTCCCCTTAAATCATTTATATGTAGCACAGAATAATTCTATATGTTGCTATATGTTATATGATATAATATATAGCAACATATATAATTCTTGGCAGCAATATGATCTATTTAAAAGTATATCTAGGTAAAATAATTATGCATATAATGACTTTTATCGAAGTGGTCCATATTATTTTATTTTTAATTGTGGGCGTGTGTACGAGGTAATATCTGTCGGGTCAGCAAGTATATATGTACATATATCAATATATCATTTTCTCAATACTCACTTTGATATGTGTAATTTGCATCTGTGCGATTTTTCTCAAACTTCGGCCGGTAATACTGCAAAACATAATCCCGAATTTCTCTAGTGATGCGATTTGCAGTGCGGACATTTTCCGGATATTTACTGTCTAAAAAAATGTATTTCAATTTAATTAAAAATTAACTATTGGTGTATCACTTTTTATTGAAACAAGGACAATTCATCAGAACTATTTTACTTGAAATTAAAAAAAAAATAGTAGAAGGAAAGAAAATATTTTTTGCTAAATATACTATATAAATATTTTTTACTAAATAATTTTAGCAATATTCAAATAATTCCAATATATAATTTGAATTTATGGAAATATGTTTAGCAATATTTATCGATATGTTATATATATATATATATATATATATATATATATATATATATACCATTTTTAATTGATATTACGCCCGATCATTAGATGCAGTTAAATACGTATCAATTACCAATTCAAATTTATTTACTATATATCTAAATATATATATATATATATATATATATATATACATATATATATACATATATATAATATTTAAGAGCTCAAAAAAAAAATAAAAACTACTGAAATTTAAAATGTTTTAATAATTTTTCAACAATTTTATCATTCCAACTTTTCTTACTCCTTTTTTTCAGACATTAAAAGAACATCATTACTGAAGTCACTGTTTTTTTATTTTCTACCCTTCATTTCGTGTTAACGATTTCGAATTTTGTAAATTTGACCACAAATTCGTAATCTAATCAGCGCATTTGAAAACCCTCAGGGTAAAAATTTGTAGCATATAGCAGCATTTTTTCAGATAAAGATTTGGGTGGCCCAATTCTCACTACATTTTCGGGAAGCACGGTAAATACATTTTTTATGCCATTCAAAAAGAGAAATACCTCCAAACATAATTGCGAGGATTTGCTGTGAAAAAAGTTGCATTTTAGAATTCCCTTGCAACTGATAAAAAAATTTAAAAAAACTTTTATTTTTAAACATTTTACAACCAAAAAACGTGGCCCACTCCTGTCCACCGCACCCTCATGCTACTTTTCTAAAATTTACCTGCTATGTATCTGAATTGAATAAACTAAATAATATAGTTTCGAATATAAATAATCTAAATTATATTTTTAGAAGAATTTTTTTATCCGAAATTACCTTGTTCATGGTACTGATACGGGCCATTGTTTCCGCCTTTATATGAAATGTCCATCGGAAATCTTGCACCGTATTCATTACTCATATGGAAAGGATCTAAAAAATACTATTGGTTAATTTTTCACATACATACTAACACTACTAATAAACCTTTCAAATAAATATATTATTTACTGTAATTGTTAGATTACTGAATTATACCACACATTAAGTGTCGAAATGTTTAATAGAATAAAGAATTTTTCTATTTTAACCTTTTTTAATTCAACGATTGGGCTGCAAAATATTTAAAATATGCACCTGATATTAGATTTATTTTAAATACTTATTTTATCTACTATTAACAATTTTAAGATTATGAAAACATTTGAATAGGGAAGATATGATTTAAAAAAAATTACTTAATAACAAAAAAAAATATAATTATATAATTTATCGTATGATTAATATAAAAATACTCACCAAATGCTCTTCTTTTTGCTGAAAAAGAGTAAAGTCAATTAAACAATCAGTTTTACACATTTTACACATATACACATTAGTTTTTAAATTTCTTATGAACGCATCTAATCATATAGTGGAAGTATGGACAAAATGGTACATATCAGTGGTTGGGGAACCGGGGTAATTTACCCCAATTGGGATAAATTTTGTAAGTAAAAAGTATATATTTTAAATTAATATTTACTGTATTTACTACGTAGTTGTTCGTATGGAAGTAATATTGATTCGCCATGGGGTAATATCAACTTAGAGAAAAAAAAGGGGTAGTGATTAAAAAGTTTCCCAACCGGTATATTTGGACAAAATGATACAGTGACCCTATTTAAAAATTGGCTAGTTTTGATAACGTTTTTACGACTGTATAACATCACAATCACAACACCTGACAGTTGTACGTCATTGTCAATGTCTTGAAGCAGTTATCAGTTCAAATATATGTCGCGCCTTCAAAAGTTTATTTTGAGGGTCGTTTTCTTATGTTTTTGGGGCCTTATTTATTGTTATCTGTAAATATTTCAAGTCGATAAACAGATGCCAGTACTATCGATTTTCATCAATTAATTATAATTACCAAGTATTTGATGAAATTTTGATTAATTTGTCTTTTAGACTGCAGGGTAGCTTATTCGAGGCCAATAGAAAAGAAAATTGAAACCTGTCAAAGATCGGCTTCTAACTTGGCTTCTAACATTAATCACGTGATCAATTTTTTAAGGATTTTTGGACCCTCCCTCCCCCTTGGTAATACGTCGTGATATTCAAAATTACCACATCCCCTCCTCCTTGGTGATACATTGTGATATTCAAAATTACCACCCCTCTCCCATCAAACATTACATGTATTTTTAGTTACGAGAAAAAATGATAAATTGGTTGGATTTTTTTTAAATTAGGTAAGAAATAAATACACGTGATATCTTACTGGACCCTTACCTCTCCCACTGATATTTCGTGATTTTTGTTAAACATATCTTGAAATCATTCGAATAATAAGTGTATATATATATATATATATATATATATATATACTAGCAAACCCGACAAACTCCGTTTCGCCACCAGATGGTTTCGTGAGAAATATGAAGAAATTTTTTGTTTGTTTTATATTTGAAAAGGAAAAATTTGGTTATATTACACAACAGTAATGAATTTACTTCAATTAAATGAAGTGTTTTTTAGCTAAACTTCTCTAAGTAAATCAAAGTGAATCCGTAAATTATCCGTTTCATTGAAGTGCTCTTTGGTAAACCACATTTTTTGTTTTTGGTTTGACGTTAACACAAACAAAGCGAATGGTTTCCAAACTCGTGAACAGGCAACGTATAACTGCCCATGTGAAAAACAATGATTTTCTAAATAATCTATTTGAAATTTATCCCGCAAACACTAAGCGATTGGCTTTGCGACTTGTCATTGCTAACGCAAGGCGAACTGGAAATTGCAATCGTTTGAAGTCAAACGGAAGACAAGTCGGAACCATTGGTATGTCACCAAATTGCCAGCAATTTTTATTGAATGGTGAAATTCAGTGCGTGTACATCATTATTCTTTGCGGCAAGAATTGCTCGTTGACTTAACCAAGCATAATTCTGATAATTCTCACTAATGTCATTACTCGAATTTTTAATTACAGTGCGTGAAGTTCCAGCAATTTGCATTAAGGCACGATGCCATGCACCACTAATTTTCTTAGCTATAAACCTGCGGAACCCGAGACCTTTCCAACGAATGCAAAATTGTCGAAATCGGTTCGTGCGTTCTGGAGTTATATCGTCCGGAAGGAAGATCCGACTTATTTTTATATATATATATATATATATATATATATATATATATATATATATATATATATAATCTCGCACTTTCTGATCTCAATGTAAGTTACCCCCACTTCTGATTTGCTAACTTGGTTCGTCTTTAATCACTCGATTATTATCTCTAAATACACTCTACAATATTCATCTCTGTATATCACTATTTCTTCCACAATATATAATCTACTCACACATATTACATTATTCTTTTGTTATTCTATACGTATGTCGTACTATTTATGTCAACAATTATGTTTTAATGAGCAATTTTACATGAGAAAAATTAATTAGTTATTCCAAATCTGCTGATGAATATTTCTGACAAAATACTAGATCAAGGTTGTGTACAGTGTTATTCCGTAAAAAATGCACCCATTAAATTTATATTTTGCATTGGTTGAATAATGTATTTATTTTTTTTGTAAAATTCCTTTAAAATTAAAGTAAGACATTGGACCTGTTTGCCTTCTGGCCGTTCCAATTACCCCGCCAATGGGGTAAAAAGGATCAGGTTACAATTTTTGAAAAAACAGCAAAAAAACTAATTTTACGTTGATGTACTCCCTTGGAGTTTT
>NW_020539725.1:11002283-11055947 GCF_003426905.1 Ctenocephalides felis | reverse complement strand
ATCAAATATTTTAAGAATACACATTTCAAACTAACAAGTATATTTACAAAAAGAAATAACATTGCACAGGTGTTTTTCAAATTTTCAATATCAATAGATTTGACATTGACTTGTTTAAGTTGCAATTTAAGAACTGTTTTGAACACCACATATTTTTAAGTTCCCGTGGGGTATGTTATAGTAATCGCAAAAAAAATCGAAAATGAAAATTTTTGTATATCTCTACGTTTCAAAGGTTTCTGAACATTTTGGCATTCCTTAGAAAAAATGGATGTATGTGTGAGAGTGTGTGTGCGGATACAAATTTTCGTCGATACTGGTCAACCGATTTGAATAATTCAAAAAAATTTACCTGTATTGATAAAATGAAAAACTGATTAAATTTTGGGGAAGACAGGTCCAGCGGTTATAGACTCTCAATAAAAATAAGTTAAAAAAATGTCATTTGGCGGTCAAAACTGTTTATTAGACATATGTACATCAAATTATCAGATATTTTATAGAGATTTTAATAATGTGTACACATTTTGTGTATTTTTTTTGGGTTCCGTACCAAGATTTTTAATTACGATACGGGAAGTTCCAGCAATTTGCCTTAAGGCGCGATGCCATGCACCCCACTAGTTATCTTGCATATTTATAGTAAAAAATATAATCAATAGCTTGATTTTTTATACTGACAATTTTCGGTTTCGGTTTCGGCCCATTACAATAACTTACCCTACGGGAAGTTAATTATAGAGTAAAATAATTAAAATACTTAAATATTCAAGATAAATAGAATGTCATAGAATTTAGGGATCAAGAATTGAACATGAATTGTTAATGAGCATAAGATATAATTATGAACGTGACAGATTAATTATCATAATTTTATTGATCACAATAGTTCTTTTAATATTGATAAAAATATTAAATGTTATATAGTTCATTTAATATATTTGAAATGTGAACTTACTTCATAAAAAGTAGTGCCATAGCAACAAACTGAACAAAACGCATATTATCGTTACAGAATTTGCGATGTCCGTCATTGATACAAACATTGATGATAATGCTCCCATTTTTCTCAATTTAATAAATCCTCTCCATAAAACATACTAAATTGCAAACTGCTGCAATAAAATTTGATATCCATTTAATTCACTGTTTCAATTCACCGGTACACTAATCATTTTCTACTAATCACATGTTTGAGAATAATATTGGAAATATCCGCGATGCATCCAGCTTCGAGGCTATCAGACAACTGAGCGATCTGTTAGCGGAGTCTTTCGCAATAACCGCGGCATATTACAAAATGTGAAAGTAAAGAACATTGCGTATATATGTAATATGGTTATTGCAATATTACTCCATTTGTCTGCTGACCCTGCTTTTGAATTACAGTGATATACCGGGATAGACAAGTTACTGGGTCACCGGGTGAACAATCATTGAAATTTTGTTTGTTTTGTTAATTACGAATCGATTTCAATTGCTTTGTATTAGGTCATAAACACTTGTTATAATTATCAACTTTGCACTGTTTGTGGTTAAGTACGGTGTAGTAAACAATTAAATTTTGATTACTAGAACAAAAACGTATTATCAAAAATGAATTCTGTTTCGAATCTTTTTTTGGCAGCTATGAATCAATGATTTGAAGCGTCACTGTGACACAAATAAACGTCATTCATTTTGACATTTGTGCAATTTTGAAACTCACATGATGTAAACCATAGGTATACAAACAACATAATATAGACGCTACACTCGATTCGCTGCGGCGGCGCTGCAGTCGTACCAGCAAATGCGCGGCGTATTTGAAATGATAGATTGATTCAATCCTAAACACTGATGATTGTTATTTCTGCAAACATGTGTTATGGAAGTATTAATGGGTGCTTTAGAATATTAATAAATACGGAAATTTGAAATTTTTAAATGCCTTTTTGAAAATCATAGTAAATTTTAACTACCCGAAGGAGAAGTTTACGTTTCAAACCATTCTGAATCTAATGAAACCAAATTTGGAAAATTATGTGTTTATATGAGCCGATTTCCGACGTCGACGTTTTCTCAAAAATGGTTGGACCGATTTTAAGCATTTAAAAGCCATTCGATGTAACTCGATTTGGTCTAGTGTTTACCAGGTTTGTGCAACGACTAGCCTAGTTTCTTTGTAATTAGCAGAAAATGTTTCAGTCATGCCTTTCAATCATGCTCATAATATCTTTAATTGTATCAATTAATTTAATTTGTTTAACACTAATATAATATAAACAATCACTAATATAAATAATTTAGTTTCATCCATTTCTTATTCAAAAAATGTATCTTATTTTCGTGTGGATGTTAAAAACTGTTTTAATGTTTTAATGTTTCATAAAAGTAACAATCTTAATGGCATTGAGCTTTTACATGGGATGGTTGCTATCCCTGGATAGCAGAAAGTTTTAATGGGACAAATTGTCTACTTCTAGAAGTAAATTCCGCGCAACAACATGTTCAATAAATAATAAATCAATATATCATCTTCAATTAGAACTTAGAGACAAATCAGTGGTTGTAATAAAAACTGCAACAAATATATAATATACAAACAAATCAGTGTTTTATACAGTTCACAGCTACAAGAGTTAAATTATAACCCAACAACCTGAGTTATCGAAAAAGAGTTTAATCATAAATTATATAAATACGTGGCAGTAAACATGTTCCTTAAATATTACTTAGGTATCGCGTTAAATAGTTTTTGATATAGATCGACTGGGCCGTTTCTTTGTAATTGAATATCTAAAACAATTTTTGACATTGTTGATGAAACTGGAAAACAAACTAAAATATTAAAGGCTTGCTATAAGCAGTTGAATTATACAATTTTATCAAAGTTTATAATTAGAAATATTCCTAAGCATTACGTTCCTACGTTCATTGATGTTTTGTAGGTGGCTACTGATTACAGTTAACCACCACGCTTCAATAAAATACATTTTTAGAACAAGAAATAAATAAAATGAATTTATTTATATTTGATTAGTTTTTATATTTTTAATATAGAAATTTTTTATATTTTTACCAACAAAACCGATTTGATAATTTTATATTTTCTCCATTTGCGTAGTTGTGGGTCAAAATCTCAACTTACGTTGACGTTTTCGACGGCGCCGATTTTAAAACTTCAAAAGTCATTTGATGAAAATAGATGGAGACTAGTCGTTGATTAGTTATGTGCAATTTCCTTATCTATGTGTGCAATAATCACCGAGCCGTTACATTATAAATAACAGAAATTTGCAAAATATTTCATTCACGTTTTCGCAAAAAATTCTAGACTAGGTTTAAAATTTAAAAGCTCAAAAAATACTATATTGGTCTTGCTGATCAGTTTCTGATAAAGATCAGCCGGATCATATAGACTGCATGACGACGTGTCAATGAACTTTTTTTTAATACTATGAATTTAAACTCATTACCTACAAAAGCTTATAAAATTGTTATAATGTGAATAGGTATAAATGCTATTATGGATGGCATCAGATGGCATTATGCCTGAAGCCAAATTATTGGAACTTCCAATTCTTGAAACACCAATTCGTTCACACATTAAAATCATGAAACGAACTAAAATTGTAAATCTGCCAAAAGTATAAAAACTTAGAAAAATTCAAAAATTGCCACGAGTTTTATTGATCTATAAATTGGAATATATTATACTCTATTATTCTAATATTTTTTCGTTTTTTTTCGCAAATTGATAAAAAAAGTTTAAGCATATTCAAACCACTATCAAAAAGAAAATAATCTATACCTGTGTTAACCAATATTATTTTCACTGATGTTATTCCTTGTTTTAAATATATTATACAGTTACAATAGTTCCATTAAATTTTAATATTGAACAACCTTGATATCGAGCAGTTGCGATATCAATTTTCACTTGGGAATATAGATTTTAAATATATTTCCCAACAGATTTTAAATAAGTCAAAACATCTCTATTAAATAAATCCTAATACTAAAACTAGTGGTGTGTAGCATCGTGCCCTAAGGCAAATTGCTGGAAATTCCCGTATCTTAAAAAAATATTCTAGAAATATTGAATGTTTTCAAATAGCTTATTATAAATAATGTAACTTTCATTATTCTTATTTTATAAAAAGTAAATAAACAAAACTTAATCAATCGGATTTAAAATGAAGAACATTGTCTTCTATTTCTAAGTATTATATGAACTGAATTGTTAAAATCATTCATTTGAATTATATAAATGATGTTTAGAATTTTAGCTAGAATAAAAATTGAAAAAATGATATAAAAAAAATTCTTTTCACAAAAGTAATCGTTTCGTCAATACAATCATAAAGTTTTTTGAGTCATTTAAATTGGATGCTTGCTGATTGATTGATACGCTGAATTGCGATTTCAAAAACCGCCATTTCTTGAACATTTAGGTGGACACATTGAGTTAGTAACGACTGGACCTGCCTTTGCAAAAATCTAATCACCACTTCTTCCCATCATTACGAATCAAACGTTTTCTAGATCATTCAAATCGATTGATCCGTTCTCTTAAAAACTGACTTTTTTTTAGCACTTTTTGCTTCATATCTCGGAAGCCATTGGACCTGTCTTCCTCAAAAATTAATCAGCATATCTCCCTATCAATAGGAATCGATTGCTTTTAGAATTTTTCAAATCGGTCCATCCGTACGCCCGAAATCGTCGACAAAAAATTGTCTCCACACATACACATACACACACACATCCATTTTTTTTAGGGTATGCCAAAATGTTCAAAAACTTCTGAAACATGAAGATATACAAAACTAATCAATATGAGTTTTTAAATAAAGTTGACAGCACTTTTTGAGAAAATGTTGCCTAATTATCCTATTTTAGCTCACCTACACACATACATACTTTTTTATTTTTTGCATCAAACGATTCAGAACGACTTAAAACGCTGGGTTTTTATCCATGGTAGCATTTTCAATTTTCGGCCCATTACTATAACTCACCCTAAGGGAAGTTAATAATCAAATATGGATTAACCGTTGAGCTACCATCTAAAAATACGACGTAAGGAGAAGCTTCAGACCAACATCTTATAGGAAAAAATATAATAAAAAAATTCAATATAATATAATATGTACAAAATAATGAATACAATATAAAATATAAAAAATAACTGTACTTTGCAAACTTGATATATTTTTTTCTTATCTATGAGTGCAGAACACCGAGTATTAACATTTATAAAACTCTAATATTTAATGAATTTTAAAAATATTTTTTTATTATATCATCTAAAAATATGCCAGCTAGTACATGGTTATTTATTTATTCTTGAAATATTTTATCTTTTAATACTACATTCTCATTCCAAAAAATGTATATTTTCATTTACTCTGTTTGTGTCATTAGTTGTTAGTTCACTATTTTGACTGAAATAGGCAACAAATCATTGACGAAATACAAGATGAGTGTAACATATTTTTTCGTTATCTCACCTGACATCATCAGTTTTGATTCGGCACGAACCACTCAATAATTCAATCACTAATATACATATAGAGATCGCAATTCCGGCAGCGAGTAGAAATCCTGCGAAGTAGCAGTCGACTAATCCCACGCTAACGAAACTAGCACCCCCAGTAGTGCAAACTGGTTTCTTGGTGTAATGCAGTGCTATTTCACGAGATTGTATTCCACTTTCTCGTATTTTGAACATGCTAAAATACACATTCGTGAATTAATTAATGTATAAAAGTTATATTAGGTGCTATCCAAGGCCGGTTGCACCACGCTCGAGCAACGGTTGGATATCGTTATGCATGTTGCTCCACGGATGGATTTTGTAACAAGTTGCAAAATGCAGGCACGATGTGTTTTCCTCCAGGTAGCACTAATGAAACAATGCCGCGTTACGGAAAGGTTAATGGTTCGATAATTTTGCATTGTGGAAATATTAATTTTATATTGTTCGATGGATTATAGTTTATTTACGATAATATTTTTAACTTCTCGAAGGATAATATATGCTTATACCAGAAAATCCGTAACCGTAATGCCAATTTGATGTGTTTTCGACATTTCAAGTCATTCTGATCGCATGAGGCCAAAGTTGAACTAGAGATGCATTGCATCGTTAGGGCTTAAGGAAATTTTTAAAAATTTTCAAAAAAAATGACCTTTGTGAAAAATTTGATTTTCTTATACTTTGAAGTATTTTGGAATTGCAAAATCGCAAAAGCTAACGGCTGCGGAGAAACAAAATATAGATGCGCGTGGGCGCCGCATTGCAGTATAACGAATAAACATTGGTACGGAACCCATAGAAATGTAAAAAAAAATGTTTTCATTATTAAAATATCTGTAAAATATATGATAATTTGATGGGCATATGTCTAATGATCATTTTAATCCGCCAAATGGCATTTTTATTCACTTTTTTTATTAGATCACCGAAACCGCTAGACCTGTCTTCCCAAAAATTTCCTCAGCTCTTCAAAATCGGACTTCAAATTCAAATGGGACGCTCTTTTTGTCCAGTATCTTTGGAATAACTGTACCTGCCTTTTCCAAAAACTAATCAGCATATCTCTTTATCAATAGGAATCGATTGTTTTTTGAATCATTCAAATTGGTTGATCTGTGTTCTCGAAATCGTCGACGAAAAATTGTATCTGCACATACATACATACACACACGCACTCACATACACACACACGCACTCACACATACACACGCACAAATACATCCATTTTTCTAAGGTATTCCAAAATGTTCGCAAACCTTCGAAACGTAAATAAAATATATAAAAATGTTCTACTGAAATATTATAAGCCTACAAACAGCCTACAAAAAGCAATTGAATTATAAAAAATCATCAAAGTTTGGAAAAAAGATTCTGATCAGAATATATGCCAAGCAAATATGTACGTTTCATGTTTCGTAGATATCTACTGATTACAGTTGACGTCCACATTCAAATAAAATACATTACGTGTTAAGCAAATTAATTTAATTTATACAATTACAGATATAATAAGCATGTTTAAAAGATATAAAAAAATCGCATTATTTAGATTCAAGGAAAAGCAAAAAATTTATTTCCAAAAAAGCAATTGCACAACTTAATTACCTTAATCTCAATTGCTATTTATTCAGTGTTTTATGTTTATACCTATCGAAAATTTCTTGCAGTTTGCCTTAAGGCATAATGCCACTATTTATAGTCGTTGATTTAAAAACTAAAGATAAATTTCATCAATGGAGAATAAATATAGGTACTAGGTGTAAGTCGTTCGTTCCCAGTATGCTTAAAAAATGAATAATTATTGAGATTTAGCAACTTCAGATGGTACAAATATAGTTTATCCAATTTTGATTTGATTCAGAATGACTTGAGAGATCAAGAAAATAGTAAATTGAATTTTTCGTCAAATACATAAACTTTTTCTTTAGGAAGTTAATACCAACCGAATCTTTTGGTTACATAGCTAAATTAGTTTTGGATCAAAAATATATTTCAAACGCATATTTTCTCCTACAGTTTCAAAAGGATACAAAACTTAGTCATACTTTACTTAAATGTAATAAAATATAATAAAATTTCATCAATCTCAATATTATACTAACTTTACTTTGAAGATTTCCTTGTATGGAGAACGTTTCTGCACCGGCATCCATGGATCATTGAACTTCAAAAAATCTATTTCCATTAGACCACACTTTTCATCTTCGTAGAATGTTTCTGATACAACTTTGTATCCGGCACCACGTTCCATATGGAAAGCAAATAAACCCTATTCATAAAAAAAATGTAATTTTCTAAAAAAAAAAACAGAATATAAATGCTTGTACTCTTACCTGTCTCATTTTATTAATACCATCTTGCTGGCTGAAAAAGTTTGGTTTTTTATTTTTCGGAGCAACTTTTTTCTCATAAATTTCCTTCCGAACTGGATCAGTTGCTGTCTACAAATATGACCTTATTAACTACTATAGTTAAGACCAAATCTAAGTAAGACCAAAAATAATTGCAATTTTGAATTTTTACCGAAAAGTAGTAATGATTATAAACAATGTCATCAACTCCGATTTTTAATGGAGATTTGAGTAAATCTTTGAGTGTTCTGATACTGTAGGTTCGAGCTTGCAGCAAAGATACTAATAAAATATAATATAGTAATTAATATTATAATAATTTTATATAAAATATTGTGTATTGTGTATTGTATATTGTGTATTGTGTTGTATTCATAAATAGTTATAATATAAATGTATTGGGATAATGCATAGCTATTTGAAATAAGGCCATAGAAACAATTCTTTTGCAAAAGTGGTTGGTATTCTATTATAAATCATAAAAATATGTATGAAAGATATTCTGTCAAAAGTAATTTTTATTGATTTCCGGAAGGTATATATTATATTTGGTTACCAAACGAAAATCCTACTTGCAGAGACTTTTTGATTATTAGATTTCTGTTGATCTATAGAACAGTTTTTTTTTAATTAACATAGAAAAATATCAGTTATTTCTAAGTTTACTTAAAAGATAGTAAAATACTCTAGTTGTTTTTGAAAAATTAATTATTTTTAGAGAGATATCGATAAGATATCATAGTAGTTTTATTAGTCTATAAAATGAATCAGCCAAGCATTTCAGAGAGTATTTGTGTTTTCAAAAGACCGTTGGCCAGTTTTTCTTCATAATTCAAACTTGGTTTGAAAAAAAACATTATTCAAAAATATTAATTTTGTTTAATTAATAAACATGAGTTGCAACAGATTTGTTTAAAAATTAAACATTACGGTTTGACTTTATTATTATTTAAAGTTTGAACATATGATCAAACCATTCTTTGCAATTTTCTAGAATTTTTTAGAATTTCAGCTAGATTTAGAAGTAAATTCCGAATTATTTTTGATATTAAAAAAAACAATTGAAAATTAAAAAAAAAATTCAAAAATAATTGTTTCGTCAACACGAGAACAGGGTTTTTTGAATCACTCAAATCGGATGCTGTGTTCTCTCAAAAACTGACATTTTTTGCACATTTAGCTCCGTATCTCCAAAA
Organism: Ctenocephalides felis; assembly: GCF_003426905.1. Taxonomy (NCBI): domain Eukaryota; kingdom Metazoa; phylum Arthropoda; class Insecta; order Siphonaptera; family Pulicidae; genus Ctenocephalides; species Ctenocephalides felis. Next base: position 11,046,876 of record NW_020539725.1, on the reverse strand, counting down.
TGACTGGATCTGTCTTTGCCAAAAACTAATCACCACTTCTTTCCTTCAGTACGAATTATTTTTTTTTCGATCATCCAAATCGGATACTCCGTTCTCTCAAGAACTCGATCTCTATTTTCTGCAATCTTTGTTTCGTATGCCAAAAACTAATCAGCACGTCTCCCCATCAATAAGAATCGAATATTTTTTTAGTCATTCAAATCCGTTGATCCGTGCGCCCGAAATCGTCGACAGAAAAATGTATCCACACATAAACACACACACACACATCAATTTTTCTAAGGTATGCCAAAATGTTCAGAAACCTTTGAAACGTGAAGATATGCATAAATTTTCTTTTTCGATTTTCGGTCATTACTATAACTTACCATACGGAAAGTTATAAACATGTTTCCAATTGAAAATAGCCCATTTCGAGCACTGCGATGTGAGACGTCAATGGGAAATCTTTCACACTAGTTTTCCTTCAATCGAGTTAGAGTTTAACTCAACTCACCCACCTGCTCTAAATATAAGGCAGTACTAGCCATTGTGAGTTGAAAATTTAAAAAATATTTGGAAGTTTTCTGCTAGCATTGTCATTAAATTAACGAAAAAGTATTAAAAAAAATTATAAACAATGTTAAAAATTTTAAAAATTCAAAAACAATGCTCTCTGCCGAGAGTCAGCTTGAAATGTTGATCAATATAAAAAAATATTTTGACTATGATGAACAAAATTATCGAATCTGGAAAGAGTAGCAAGTTTATTTAATTACATAGTTTTATTAAGTTACTTACCTATATTAGCGGTGTATGAAGTATATAGAAACATAACAGCCACAAATAAAAATAAAGTAACTATTCTTCCTGCAGGATATCTTGGACTTTTAGGGGGACTCTGTTGACATATTGCTCCCAATGACAATAGGAAAGAATTGCTTACTGTTATCCAAACTCCTGTATTCTCCTAGAATATATTCTTCTTATTAAGAATTAATTGATTATAAAGATACCTCTGTACTCACATCTGTTTCTAGCATTGATGTACAACTAATAACAAATATCATTAAAAGGATAAAAATCAGACTAGCGAGCCATACACCTCGATCAAATGGAAGAAGATATAAGTTTTGGACATAACTTAAAGGAGGAGCCCTGAACACAAATCTTGCCTGGGTCGGTGTGGTCATAGATATATATTCAATTAATGACACTCGATCAGTAGTCAAAAATAATGGAGTACCTACAAAGAAATGTGTATTTTTATATAGTACCTAATAATAATAATTTGCTAGAGATAAATAGTAATGTAATATTTATTAAATAATTATAAACCTATATCTGCTTCTCCTCGATGCAATTGTCCAAGCATTCCGTTCCATCCTCCTACAGAATTTGGATCCTTGTAACCCCATGATGGTACCATTGTGTAAATCTTGGTTGCATTCACAATATCCAATAGATGATTGCTTAATTTATAAGCTGCTTTTGTGATAGTATCAATGTGTTTATCTCTGAGAAAATAAATGTTTAAAGTTATTAAAGCAATGTTTGGACATACGGCATAGTACTTTGGGGTAATGCGCGTGAAAGCATCAGAAACATCATCCATAATTCCAGAAAAGTCTTGGAAATGCTCTAGAGGTGGTCCTAGTTATGCCTCGAGCTGATATATAAATATAAAATATAGATAACGTTGATATATAAAAAACAAACACATTTACAGTGAATAAAAATGTCAGTAGATTTGGTATTAATCACAAGTACAAACTAGAAAATCATCCAAATGAACTGGCCAAATCACTGCTGTCGATGAACTCTAATAGAAGGCTTAAGAATAAAATATTTTTAGACTTATTATTAGTTAATATCTCATTAAATGATGTCAACTAATACTCCAATTCCTTAATGGAAAAAATGCAACTGTGCATAAGTTTACATAAAATAGTGTTGAAAAAGCATTCAGCTAAAACTAAATGAGCAGCAAGAAAAACTTAATAAGAAACTTTATATTAAAGGTAATGGTAATTTTAAGAATTTAAAAATAAATTTAAAGTACAACTAACAGAAATTTTATTAAAACTTAGATATTTATATTTTTCAGCTATGTATTTATGTATGATTATTACTGAATTATGTATTTAAAAAAACAAAGGTATATATAAAATTATGTTTTTATTAATAGTCTCTTCAAAAAATACGCCTTATTGCCCTTGGAGCAATTGGAAAGCAAAATACGGTAAATTAATAATATTAAAATATACAATTATTCATTTAAAAAAATAAAATCTATTATTCCAGAAAATAACTTTTATAAAAAAAAGATTAATAAAGAGGTGCTTTACAACTATCATATGACGCGAGTACAATAACTTATTTTTAGTGATATAAATATAATTAACAAATGATAAATACTTAAACAATATTTGCTTACTTGTAATCTTCTAAATGATTTTGTGAGTCATTATGAGTTATTACTAAAGAAGACGTAATCGGTGCTCCATAAAGATTTCTCCTGCGCCTTGAATTTATAGGGCTAGTTCTGATATCCATTATTCCTTCATTTTCTGACCAGTATCCAAATGGTTCATATGTTAGATTGCCCATTTTCGATGTTTTATACGCTTTTAATTGGATAAATGAGATATAAGTTAGTTTAAATCAATTCAATTTATAAATTTCAAACCTTGATCTAAGGAAAAGCCTGATAGAAATTCTATCGCCAGAATCAGATTACTGTCAGCGAAAATATCATATGGTTCCAAGTTGATCTCATGTGCACCAAATAGAATCCATGTGTATGGAAAATTAAATAAGTTTTCTTGGTTTGCCTAGAAAAATTTACATTATTAGAGAAAAAAATCTTAGTAATAGTGAAATACTTTAAATGTAGTAGTAGTAAAACCTCACCTTTTCTAAAATATCTAGAGCAAAGGGACAATAAGTATCTAAAATAAAAACTTCATGTTGTTGAAATCCCAATAGATCAACTTGATTTCTCTCCTGATATGATTGCGAAATCCGCAGCATGGTCAATGGAATTTCTCGTCGAATATAAATTAATTCATCTAAATTGATCAAAAATAAATATAAGCCACAAAAACAAAATTCAATTCATTAATTTGAATTTATTTAGAATAATATATACCTTCTGTCCAGCATAAATATGCAGTCAATATCGAAGGAGATTTTGAAGCGGAAATATAATGCTTTAAAAATGCTGTGTATTTAATAACTTTGGGATTTATACTTGTAGCCAATGGTATCAGTAGTAAAATATAAAAATACTAAAAAATAAATAAACTAGTTGGTATTGGTATTTTGCCTTGAGGCAAGTTACATTAACTTCCCGATATGTGTAAATAATCGGCTTAATCAATAAAAAATAAATTAATTTATGAGTGATTAAAAGTATTCCGAGTGGATTTATTACGCATAATTGAAAACGAAAGAACACATTAACTCGGAGTATTTTCAAAAAGTAAATTTTCAAAAATCAACAATTTTTATAATTGAACCAGTTTCCGTAGGATTTTCCGATAGTTTAGTATGCTCATTAAGACCAAGTACTCTATCGTTATACCAAGAAAATCGTCTAATTTTAATTTTAACAAACGTTAAAAATTTTCTCAAGCTTTGAAAAAAAGTTCCATAAAAATCGACAATAATTTTTTTTCAACAGTTGATTTCAAAAAAACGGCTTGGTAGGTTTTTACGTAAAACTAATCAGTACCATTTCCAAACTAGTGGGGTGTGTGGCATCGTGCCTTAAGGCAAATTGCTGGAACTTCCCGTACCGTAACGAAATTTTCGAGGAATACTGAATGTTTTCAAATAGATTATTAAAAATATTGTAACATTGTCTAATTTTTATAAGAATTATATAAACTGAATTGCAAAGTTGAAATTATTTGTTTAAAGTATATTATAACTATTATCAGAATTAAAAATAAAATCTGAATTATTTTCGATATACAAAAAATTAAAAAAAAAAAAGTTGAAAAAAATTTTTTTTTCCAAAATCTATTATTTTCTTAAGACAAGCAGAAAGTTTTCTGAATTAATTAAATCGGACGCTTAGTTCTCTCAAAAACTGCCATTTTTTGTACATTTAGCTCTTTACTAATAATCACTTCTCTCAATCATTACTAATTGAATGTTTTTTAGATCATGCAAATCGGATGCTCTGTTCTCTCAAAAACTCGATTTTTATTTTATGCTCTCTTTGCTCTTTATATCCGTAACTGCTGGACCTGCTTTTGCCAAAAACTAAACAGCACATCTACTTATCAAAAGAAATCGAATGTTTTCTGAACCATTCAAATCGGTTGATCCGTACGCGCGAAAACATGGACGAAAAATTGTATCCATACATACATACACACACACATCCATTTTCTCTGACGTATGCCAAAAATTTTTGAATTTTCAAAATCGATTCAGAATTCAGAAACGCGAGAAACGTGGACAAATTTTTTTTCACTTTTCTGCGATTTGGTCTCATTTAAATCAGAATGGCTTAAAACGTCGAGAAAACATAAATTAGTGAATCGAATTTTTTGATGAAAACATAAACTTGACCTTCAGGAAGTTAATAAAATTTTAACATCTTTTTAACGTCATAGTATATAATTAAAACTTAATATGATAGTATGGCATTTAGGAGAAAAAAATCCAAAAAACATATTAACAATTTTCACATTTCTCATGAAAATATTATATACACATAGTTACTTGACGCTCAAAAATGAAAACGTTAAGGAGTTATATAAAAACAAAACTTACGTTTATAATCATTTTTGTTTTTATTTTTAAAGATCTGTCGTGCAAACCCTTTGGAACTAATTTGTGTTACTAAATTATAGTTTCAAATATTTGTGCTAACCAGCAAAATTAGTAATAACTCTTCCATGATACGTGAAATAAATTATTAAAATGGTTAATGATATGGGAGAGTAGCTTTATGGTAGAGATCCATAATTATATAAAGCGTAACCATCAATTTATCAAATTACGTATTATTTAGGAAAATTCAAATTGAAAATAATTAATAGTTTAAAAATTTTAAGTACTTACACATTCATTAACAAATGGATCAAAAATAGTTCATATCAATTTAATAATCTAATAAAATAGATTTAGAAATAAATAATAAAAAGTAATATAATGTTGGTAAGTATATAGATAATAATAATGGTTTATTTTCAAATTTTTCAAAATATATTACCATAACATCTCAGCACATTTAGGAGTAAATTTGGGTGTCATAGATTGACCTTAAAACTTAAAAAAGATTCTAAAAATAAATTGAAATAAGTATAGTAATATAGTGTTTTCTATAAAAATTGGTACTCCATTTATTCTAAAAGCAATTTAAAAACTTAATAACAAATTAAAATTAACTTTATTTTGCTTGAAGTGTAGAGAAACAGATCACCTATTGATAATTTCCTAGGCACAAAATGTTGTTAAAAAATGCAGATCTGAGGGTTATTGTAAGGAAATTTTAAGAAGCACAAAGGTTAGTATTAAAAGAATGAACAATTAGACTAAAAATACATTTTAATGTTATTGCATTATTATTATTTCCAGAGACACAATGATAATATAGCAGAATAAATCATGCTACAGACATGCAGTATCTACCGTCGCTTTAAAAGAATATTTCAATGTTATTATATTTTTATTATTTTTAGAGATAAATTTGTAATACAGCAGACTAGATCAATGTTTCCTAAAATTCTTAATCTACCAACACAATACCTTCCATTTATTTCATTATTTAAAAAAAATGCTTAATTTTTCATTAAATCCTTATCATTGGTTGTCACAGCATCCTTATCACTAGGAAGTAATTCAGAACTATTAGGAACATCATTAATATATTTTAAATGTTAATATTATTTTTTACCTCTGTTTACCAAAGATGGTTTTGCGAGTGCCGAACAAAAGTTCAAGCACTAAAAGGCATATGGATATTGCAATTCCTACACAAAGTAGAAATCCTGCAAAATAGCAATCGAGCAATCCAACGCTGACGAAACTGGCGCCGCCGGTAGTACAAAACGGCTTCTTAGTGTAATGCAGGACCACTTCTCGAGATTGGATACCACTTTCTCGAATTTTGAACATACTGAAATAATAGATTATACAATGTGAGCCGAACCCGGGATAATAGTTCCGAGAAGACAATTATCGACTGCTATATGAAAAAGTGTCAACAACATATATAGTTTTAAAAAATAACTAGTGGGGTGCATGGCATCGTGCCTTAAGGCAAATTGCTGGAACTCTTCGTACCATAATTGAAAATTTTGGTACGGAACCTAAAAAAAATTACACAAGATGTGTACACATTATGAAAATCTCTATAAATAAATATCTGATATTTTGATGTGCATACATATGTCCAATAAACATTTTTGACCGTCAATTGACATTTTTTTAACTTATTTTTATTGAGAGTCCATAAACGCTGGACCTGCCGTACCAAAAATTTAATCAGTTCTTCATCTTGTCAATAAAAGTAAATAGTTTTTTGAATTATTAAAATCGGACGCTCCGTTCTCTCTTAAAAACTGAGTTACCGTTTTTGGCACTTTTTGCCCCGTATCTTTGGAATGGCTAGACCTGCCTTTGCCAAAAACTAATCAGTACGTCTCCCTATCAATACGAATCGACTGTTTTTAACAATTGTTACGAATTACTCAAATCGGTTGATTCGTGTTCCCGAAATCGTCAACGAAAATTTGTATCTGCACACACACACACACATACGTCATTTTTTTTCTAAGGTATGCCAAAATGTTCAGAAACCTTTAAAACGTTAATTTATATAAAAAATTTCATTTTCGATTTTTTGCGATTACTAAAACTTACCCTAAGGGAAGTTAATTATAATCATAAAATATTAATAATATTTAATAATTGTATTTTAATTGATTTATAAGGTTAAACCACTTCTCATAGATCTCTAATAGTTTACTCCAGCCGGTTTGGGCATAAAATCTACCATTATACTTGATTTCATCAAATTCAAATTTTGAAGTAGTGATCATATAAACCCTATAGGGTAGGGCGAGGCACAAAGATTCAACTTGACTTTGAGCAATTATATTGTGAAAACCAAAGCAATTACATCACAACAAATCACACATATCAAACAACTATCAGAATATGTTTTGTTTAATTACTCGAGTTTTTTTGCTATTTTTCAAAAATTTGTAACGTAGCCCATTTTACCCCCGTGAGAGCAAACAGATCTATTGTCTTATTTTAATATTAGAGGGATTGTTTTTACAAAATAATAGCTACATTATTCAACCAATGCAAAATATAAGTAACCTTGAATTGGTATTTTGTCAGAAATATTCATCAGCAGAGTCGGAACAACTTTTTTTTGTAAAATTGCTTTATTTAACTTAATGTACCTTTTTTCCTATTTTACACTTTTGCTCAGGTAAAGTTTTAGTTGATCTTTTTTACCCCACCCACGTGTAAGCTTTTGTAGAGGTTGTATAAAAATCTTACAAAAGAATTGAATAGCGTATACTTAAACCACCAAGCTAACTAAACAACAGTGCTCACAACAAAAAATCTAACAACAACAAAAAATACTTTAGTCAAGGATTTCCAAACTTTATCTTCCGATAGCGACGTCATAAGAATCAAGGAAATGTCTGGTTACACACCTATTTTCCCCTTCTTTTAAATATTTTTGGAAAAAAGTTCCTAACAATACTTGCTTTTAAGATATCGGCGGTGGACCTTTTTACCCATGGACCTTTAAACTCCGTTCTATCCTATACCCTGATAAGGAAAGGAAAATTGATCGATTGTACACAACATATAATTTGAAGCAGCGATCATATATATCATGTATAAGACAAATACTGAAAAGAAACGGAAACTAGGTCGGACCCATTGACGTCGTCGAATGTAAAATAGCAGGACTGAAAAGATTTGGAAGAAGAAGAAAGCAGATGGTTGATGACTGGATGCATGATGGTCATGAAAGGAAAATTTACAAGAGTGAATAAAAAGTGACTAATGATAATAAAATAATAATGGGAATGATAAACAAGGGAGAAAACGGGAATCAGTGATTTGTGGTGCTCTCATACCATCAATTTTATAAATTTCCATTTTTGTTCCGATTTTTTCCCCGACTTGAAATTATACGCTTAATTCAAAATTGCAACATTTTTAATTAGATACAAATGTAAAAAAATTGAAGTTCTTGTAAGATTTCAGAATAATTTACTTCTAAACATTGCGATTTTCATATCTCAGTCAGACAGATGTGTCTGGTATGAGAGATTATGAAGACAGTTTTTATAAACATAAACAGTTTGCGAATTTATATATATATCCTTTAGTCTAAAATACAAACTTTATCTTGAATATCTCCTTATATGGAGAATACTTCTGAACTGGCATCCATGGATCCGTGAATGACAGAAAATCTATTTCCATTAAGCCGCATTTTTCATGCTCATAGAAGGTCTCTGATACTATTTTGTAGCCAACTCCTCGTTCAAAATGGAAAGCAAACAATCCCTATAATAAGAATAATAAATTAGATACATACATATAATGGTCCTGTGTGTTATTATTTAAAAAAACAGTTACCTGTCTCATTTTATCAATTCCTTCTTGTTCATTAAAAAAATGAGGTTTCTCGCCCTTTGGAGCAATTTTATTTTCATAAATTGCTTTTCGTATCGGCTCTTTTGCTGTCTATAAATAGTAATTATTAGTTAAAATTTATGAGAAAATAGTAGTTAATATAATAGTTTGTTAATAAGAAATTTAATATTTACAGCTGAATTGTTTAATTTTAAATCAGTAAGTTAACATAGAATCCAGTACCCCATAATTGTGATCGTGCAGAAAATCATCTATAGAATTGAGTCGCAATAGAAAATTGCAAGCTAAGAAGACTCTTTTATAATATTTTCTAATTATTGATATTTTTTAAATTAATAGAATGTATTTATTTCTCAAGAATCTACTGCTTATAAAAATTTTGATAAATTCAGCCCCTCGCTAGATTAAAAAACAAACAAACTTTCATATATCTGGTTAAAAATATTGTTAAACCAATTTCCCTATACTATCTACTATTCAAGAAAAAATATTATCTTATTAGATTTTCAAAATCAACAAACTTAATTAAACTTGATTTATCAATTTATTTCAAATATCGATCAGTCTCTGACTGATCGGGATCAATTTTGACTAGAATTTTCATCTGATTTCTCCTTAAATCTGAATTGATCGTTATAGAATTGATCTCAACCAACTCAACGTCTGTTTAAATTAAGATCTGTTCAAATTAATTGCTATTTTAATTATAAGTATTATATATAATTAATTAGAATATATTGGAGATTGAAAATTATTACTAATTAAGACGTTTACCGAAAAATAATAATGATTAAAAACAGTATCGTCCACTCCGAGTTTCATAGGTGAATCAAGTAGATCCTTAAGGGTTCGAATGCTGTAGGTTCGAGCTTGAAGAAGAGATACTAAAATTATATTAATATTTATTAATTAAATTATAAAAGACTATTGCTGGATAAAACTTGTCATCTAGTTGTATCAAAATAATGTTTAGATCACTACAATCTACCAATCAATCTTTAATCAATATATTAAAGAAAAATGAATGAAACAATTTCACCTATGTTTGCAGTGTATGATGTATATAAGAACATGACTGCTACAAATAGGAAAAACGAAAGTATCCTTCCAGCTGGATGATTTGGAGATCTGGAAGGTCCTTGTTGACATATAGCGCCTAATGATAACAAAACAGCGTTACTTACAGTTGTCCAAATCCCAGAATCTTCCTAAAATTTAGTTTAATAAATTCTATAAAGTTAGTAGCAGTATAAATGTTTACCAACCTCATGTTCTAATATCGATGTGAAACTCATAGCCAGAACCATTAATATAATGAACGCCAAACTAGCAATCCAGACTCCATCATCAAATGGCAAAAGATATAAATTACTGACATAACTCAGAGGAGGTGCTCGAAAAACAAATTTGGATTGTGTGGGTGTTGTCATCGATATATATTCAATTACAGGTATTCGATCAGCAGTCAAAAATAGTGGAGTACCTGAAAAATAAAACTTGATCTGGTTTATACCTAATAGAAATTATTTTAGAAATCTTATTGTTCAATTAGTGTATAGACTATTACTCAGAAGACTTTGTTAGTGATTTTAAAATCAGAAACGTTCAAAGTGATTGAAAGGGTAAACATGTTTTTATATTGTTGTTGTAATATCTATAATAATACTTAAGTTCTATTGTCCAGCATGCTAGCCTTAGTAAGACTAATAGAATAATTAATCTTGTTGTCTTGTACATTCACATATACTTTTTATTTTAATCGTCCATAATTCATTCAAGCCTTCAAATGCTATTATTGATTACAAACCTAAATCAGCTTCTCCTCTTATCAGCTCTCCAATCATTCCATTCCATCCCCCTGAAACATTGGGGTCCCTGTAACCCCAAGATGGCACAATGGTGTAAGATCTTGTCGCATTTACGACATCCAAGAGATGATTGCTCAGTTTATAGGCTGCCTTTGTGATAGTATCAACGTGCTTTTCTCTGAAATCAGAAATAGACAACTACTAAAGTCTATAGATGTCATTTAGAGTTCAATGTAATCATAAATTTGTCAAAAAATGCATGATTTCGGATTATCTTGATTTTATATGATAATTTTAAACATTAACAAATGGTCTTCAAAAATTACAAAAAGAAATAAATATATAATAAATAAATTTTTATACTAACAAGCTTGTATTATAATTTTTACGTATGCAGGTACGTACTTATAATCATCCAAATGATTTAACGAATCATTATGAGTAATCACTAATGAGGATGTTATTGTAGCTCCAAGAAGGTTTCGTCGGCGTCTAGAAAGTATTGGACTAGTTCTCCTATCAGTAATTCCTTCGGTTTCAGACCAAAAACCATATGGTTCGTAGATAATATCAGAAAACAATGATGTTTTATATACTGAAATATTAATACAAATGAATTCTTATTAAACTGTTCTTCACATATACCACAAATTATATTTATATTTGACCTTGATATAAGAACATTTCTGATGAATTATTATTTAGTGCTACAATCAGATTACTGTCTGGTAATATTCCATATTTTTCTAATTTGAGTTCATCCTGACTAAGCAGTAACCAAGAGTATGGAAAGCTGAATAATTTTGCATCGTTTGCCTGTGAAATTAAATATCATAAAATAATAATTTTCTGTTTTGATAAATATGAATATTATTGCTATCATATGTTCAGAAATCTTTGAAACGTAAAGATATGCAAAAATTTCCTTTTTTGATTTTTTTTTAGATTACTATAACATACCCTACGGGAAGTTAATGAGGATAGTGTTTCATGGAAACGCTCAATTGTACGTGGACGTCAACTATAATCAGTAGCTATCCACGAAACACGGAACCTATGCACAAAAGGCATAGATTGTGATTCTAATCGATTAAGCGCAGGGCCTAATACAAATCTTTAGTAAATTTTTATGATTCAACAGCTTATCGCAGGTCTATAAAATTTTAGTATGTTATTTCAGACTATGAAATCTATCATCATACAATGTTTCATCAAAAACGAAAAAAAAGTTCTACATATAACTACGAAGAAACAGCACGGCCGGACTTTTTCAAAAAACTAATCAACCATAATATCTTTCGGTTTTGGAATTTTTAAACTTGAATCAAGGTAGTGGGCCGAAATGTGAACGACAATTTTTACACTTTTCTGCTAATTACAAAAAAACGGCATGGTCGATCGTCGAACAAAATTGACAAACGGTAGTTTTTATCGAGTTACATCGAATGGCTTTTAAATTTCTGAAATCTATCCAGCTGTTTTGTTAAACGTTGACAAAAGGTAAAAAATCGGCTCACATACACACGTACACAGGGTCACCTTTTCCATATTTGGTTTCAAATTCAGAATGATTTGGAACGTCAAAACACACAAAATTTTCAAATTGGATTTTTTCGCAAAACATAATTTTTTCTTTGGCAAGTTAATAAAAACAATAACAAAAACAACAATAAATATAAACATTAATAGTAGTAATAATAATATTAATAAAAATTATGAATAACAGAAGTATAATTGAAACAGAAGTATAATTGAAAAAGACAATAAATTTTTTACTAGCATATTACAGGGGTATGTAACATTTGCTTTTAGGTACAATATTACACAATTTTTGTTGAATAACATTTTCTGATAAAATGTAATATGATAGCAATAATATTAGGAAAAATTGATGTATGTGTTTGTATGGAGATAGTATTTTGTCCACGATTTCGGGCGCCTGGATCAACCGATTCGAATGATTTAAAAAACATTCGATATCTACTGATGGGGAGTCGTGCTGATTAGTTTTTGGCGAAGATAGGTCCGGCCGTTTTAAAGGTACGGAGCAAAAGTGCCAAATATGGTAATTCAGTTTTTGAGGTAATGGATTGCCCGATGTGAATGATTTAAAAAACATTTTACTTGTTTTGACAAAATAAGGAATTGATTAAATTCTTGGGCAAGCAGGTCCAGCGGTTTCAGAGATACATTGGAAAATGTAAAAAATAAATATATTTGGCGGCCTAAAATGGCTATTAGAATGTCTAAAATGCCTCAATTTATCAGATATATTATAGAGATTTTAAACACGCGTACTAATTTTATTACAGTTTTTTTTTGAGATGAATTTCAAAATCTGCAGATTTTTTTTCAAAATTATAAAAAATACTAAGTTTCATATAAATATAAACTATTTATATTTTAAATATAAATTGTAAATTTACATTTCAGTTTGTAGTGTTATATAGTAATTATATTATCTCTTTGAAAATATTTATAATAATTGTTATTATTTATTGATTTTTTTTGCTGGAATATTTAATTCTGGTACGGTAAGTACCAGCAATTTGTCTTAAGGCACGATGCCATGCACCACTAGTTTTTTTATGAAATTATCTAATGCTATTTGATGCTCTATTAGCAGTTATAACTTAAATTATTTGAAACAAAACGTTCTACTAATTATTGAATTTTTTTATGATATGGAAAATCTAAAAGCTTTTTGAAAACTTGAAAATCTTGTAATTTATTTCTGATTTGTAAGTAGAAAAAAATTGAATTTTTTGTATTATTGCGATATTTATTGTTGTTTTAATATTCAACACACTCTACAACACACTGCTTTATTATACTAAATCTAAATATAGTTTGTTTTATTAAGCTAAATATTGTTTATAATAATACAATCAACAAAAACATTTTATATCTTACCTTATTTAAAAAGTCCAGGCTATCAGAACATGAAAAATCCAGTACAAATATTTCATGTTGCCTAAATTCTGCAGTTGTTATCCTCTTCTTCAATATAACATTGTAATGATCAAATGAAGAAAGGGTGCATATCATTGTTAAAGGCATTTGCCGATGAAGATAAATAAGTTCATCTAAAAATAAATAAATATAAATAACCATATTTAATGTTATGAAGATTGTCTTACCTTTTTTCCAGCACAGATATGCATTAATTACTTTTGGAGATGTGGACGACTTAACAAAATCTTTCAGAAATTTAACATACGTAACAATTATTGGATCGATAGTTAAAATCGCAGGTAGGCATAATATTATGAGATTAAGAACTAAAAATAGTCAATTAACATAATTCGAATTATATAAATATTTCAATAAATAAATATATATACCAGAAATAGAAGAATTTGCAAAATTCATTTTCATTCCAAAAATTACTTATGACTCTTTTCTCATAAATATCTTGCTTTTTATATGCAAGAATTCCTTCATTCATTTGAGGAAATAAAATAATTCAATATTGAAAATATATCAAAAATTTCAATAAACATATATGTTCAACTTCACTGTAACTTCAGTGTAATTATATTAGTATAATAATCTCCAATAAAAATTCATAAACAATATTGTGTTAACAGAATTTACTAAATTCAATAAGCTCACTAACTTGCGCTTTTCAAAACTACTTTCATTTCCTCAAATGTACTTTATATGATCTAGAATTCTATCAGAAATAACTTAGAATTTACTTAGATAAATAATAAAATCATTTGTAAACTTGATTAAAAATTTGATTGACAGTAATAGGTTTCCAAATACAATTTAAACTGTAGTAAATCATGTACGAACTACGAACAAATAAAGATAGAATATACATTATTATTAAAATTGCACAAAGATTTTGAATACATTCACTTTTTAATATTACATGCAGTTTTTAATATTATTTTACAACAATAGCGATAATTTCGGTTTGTCCCATTATTGCAAACTTTGACGCATTTTTATAATTAAACTATTTTCTACATACCGATAATATTTTAATAGATTAAGACAATGAACTTCATCATCTCACAGTGTCCTATAAAAATCGTCAAAACTAAAATTATGATTAATTACTAAGAAACAGCACGGCAAATTTTTACCAATCAGCACGATTTGCAAAAAATATCTTCCGAGCGATTTTAAATTCTAAATATCGGTTCCAAATTTTTTGCGAAAGCCTGGACTACAAAGTTGCACTTCTGATAATTATAAAGAAACTGCTCGGCCGATAGTCTCGCAAAACCAATCAACGCGAATTTCATAAAAACACACTATTTCCAATTTTGTTGTCCAACTTGCAGAGACGAAAAAGAGAAAACACTGACTCCTCGGACAGAAATTAGAGACCAATTTGGATATACATAATACAACTATGGGGATCAGTTTCTAAATCAAACATGATACATTTTGAAAGATGCCATTTTTTATTCAATTTTATTCTGCAATCTGTAATTATTATTACATTAACCAGAAAATGCTGACAAGCATATCGTAAAATAAAGATGAATACAAATTAGTACATACCGCCAGTAGCGTATCTACTAGAACTAATTAAAATATAATAATAATATAAAAAACACTAAAAACAAAAGGGAGAAAAAAACAATAAATTATACTATATTAGGTCTACGAGTATTTTTCTGTTAAGCCTATTAGGCTGGCCTTCCAGGTATATTTGACTTGCTAGTAGGTTAGAATGGACGTCTATCCACTTTTATTCTATCCGTTGGCAGCCATTGTAACTTATTCTAGAAGTTTAGGTATGCCAAAATTAAGTACTTAAAGAAATTTTGAATGCTCTAAATTATGTACCGAATTGGATAATACATAAAGTCTCCAACGTGAACACAATAAACGATAAAATACAAACGCACTCACAATCAGACAATTACAAACCCACTTGCCAGACAGCTGCATTAAAATATGTAAATTTTCAAAATCTCTGACAATGGTCAGAAGATTTTGTATTATTAAAAATTTTTCTAAAGTAAAATTACTATATATTAAAAAAATTGTCAAACAATTTTGAATGACTTGAAACATCGACACACAATCACAATAAAAAACACAAAAACTAGCATAGCAGGATTTCTGACAAAAACAGAAACTTTCTCTTCGGGAAATTAATAAAATTAACACAATATGCAGCAATAATATTTTAGTAATAAGCAGCAATATAATTTTAGTAAAAAATACTCACAAAATTCTTATCCCCATATTTAACCCTTTTCACTCGGCGGCATCCGAGAAAAAAGGGAAATAGAAGAATTATAACTTATGGTATAAGGATATGGTATAACACTACTCTACGTAACAAAAGTTTTAAAATTGTTGAATTTATATAAATATACAACTTAATTTAAGAAGAACACTAATTTTTCACAGGAGAATATGTGTGAGATCTGTAGAGTAACTGAATATATGAAGAGCCAAAAACTTGCTACGCACATTTTGCCTTCCGTTATAATTTTATATGAAAAAGTGAATTTCAGAATAATCTTGTAGTTTCAACACCATCTTGTAATTAATTTATAAGAATTAATTTACACCCTCGTATTAAGAAATACTATAATGATATGGTAACTTTTAGAATAAATTAATTCACTATAATTAAATAGGTTGACTCTGTAAAATCCCAAAATATTTTTATCGATAGCCTGATTACATATTCTGATATAATAACATATTTGTATATCAATTTTTTCCCAAGGAAAAATATTAAAGTTTTCTAAGAAGGGTAGTTATTTAATAGATGGTTTTCTATTATCTGGAGTATTAATTCATGTAATTATATTATGAGACGAAAAATGTTTCATATCGAAGCATGTGCTTAACATAATTTGTAGCTACATGCATATAGGAAATCCTAGTTACAAAATATTGTTTTGTATTATATACTATTATACTCAATATAACCAGTAATTTGCAATTATATAGAATCAAAATGTAACAGAATTATAAAGCTTTTCTTGGCAAAACAATACCTAGTATGGAGATTAGTAAAAAAGCGCAATAAATTATTTATGAAACAAAATGTTGATTGGTTATTTAAATTATCAATTTACAAGAATAATTTTTAATTTGTTTTTGCCTGTAAATCTTTTTCTTATTTATTATCAGAAATGAGAGAGACTGGGTACGGTTGTGCCACTTTTTATTTTTGATCAGCCATAATTTTGTTATTTGACCAGTTAGCTGGGAGACATGTAAATAGTGGAGTACGACATCGTACCAAAAACTTCCCATACCAAAAATGAATTTTTTTAACTAGTGGAATATTTGGCATTTGAATGTATATACATGCATCAATAGTAATGTTTGTAGTAGATGGTAATATTTTCTTTGTGAAGAAGTATTCGCAAATACGTTCTTAAAATTCTATAGTAATACGAAATACAAAAATGCCTGGCAAAACCTATGTAATATAAACTAAAAAGAAGAATGATAAAAATAAATCATATAACTACATAAAATAAATCACGTTATTAACAACGTGAATAAGTTTTTAATAAGTTATAATGTGTTTATAAGGTTTAAGTTAGATACATGCCAAAAACTCAATGCTGTTCCCAAATTTACTTTGTTTGTGTTACAATTAATTTTTTCAGAAAATATATATTTTAAAGTAAATGATGATAAAAATGTAATTATTAGTGCTAGTCCATAAGCTCTAAAATATGTTAACTGCAATATCGTTAAATAAAATAACTGCAAAAAATGTAATGGAATTTACAGAATTATTATATACATATAATAAAATTGAACTTAGTATTTCGATAATATTTATTGTAAAGCTGATTTGCACAATCTTATTTCGTTATGTAGAGAAACTTCTATTATGTTACACAGAAAAAATCAAATCAAGAAAGTTTTTAATTACAAAATGAGTCATTTTATTTGACCATCATTTCAACTAGCCTTATAACTTCCTAATTAATATTAATATAACAGAATTTATTTCAATCAAGATAAGGTAGCTGATAATCCATTTCGATCATATCGTCATCTTCTGTCTTTGAAGTTTCTATGAATTTTCTAAAATAGTTCATTATAATAAATATAATGATTATATACACCATACATAAAAATATGTATAACAAATTTTATAAAAAATATCAATCTATAAATGTCGAACACTTTTTCAAATAATAAGTATTTTTCAATTTTTTTTATATCTTGTAAAATGCATATATCAAAATAACTCAGCATAGAAGCAGTATGGAAAGCTAATTTTTTTGAAAAAAATATTTACCGAAATATCATTGAAAATATGCCAAAGTGGCCCATTCTTTTAAATTCACTTTTTAACGTAACCATAAAAGATATCGAGAAAAACTTTCTAATAATATCGGCTTAATGTATATATTATATTTTTAGCAAAAGTATATTCTTTTCAGATAGAGCAGTATAAATTGGTGGTGAATATGGTAAAAGTTTACAATGTAAAGTAATATCAGATTGCCTGGAATGCACTATTTTTTACCATTAAAGGATTTATTTGTATTTTTGAAATTGGCATTTATCAAATATGACATTTTTATCGTTTAGTATTTTTTTATTATATAACATATAAAAATACTGCCCTTACCAAAAACCTCAACCGATATAAGATAGGAGAATATTTATTGATAGTACGCTAGTTTCAAAGGGTATGGGAGTATTGCATAGCCCCACCCTGGTGTTTAAATAATTTATATGCCATTTTAAAGGTCTTTCTGAAAATATCCAATATACCAATTATTAATTTTGTAGCTCATCTTATGACCGAGATATTATTGAAAATATGCCAAAGTGGCCCCTTTTTTCAAATTTACTTTTTGGCGTGACCATAACAGGTATCGAAAAAACACTTTACTCACATTAGACCACCTCATGTAGAACAATCAGTGCCAAATGATCATTTATTATTATATACTTTTCATGCAATCGTCCAATTGCTTATGTCTAATCACCCATGCAATATTTTTTTAAACACATGTTTTCCATGCATTTGTAAAGACAAATAGAAGCATTATTAGATTTAGAAAATAAGAATTAGATAATTGAATCTAAAATTCTAAGTAAATAAAGAAAAAATTTAAAATATTTAATTTGATTTTAATTTATAAGTATGAAAAAATAGTTAAAGCCTGATGATCAATCTAAACAAAGCAATAACCCAGATCTAATGTATGCTTGATATATTCGTCAAACTATATAAATATAAGATTTATTTGAAGCGTATTGTACTTACGGCTGAAATTTCGATAATTGCCTGTAACATATTTTTTCAGCACCCAGCAAAATTAAAGATATTGCAGCTCCTATACATAATAGCATTCCTCCAAAATAGCAATCGAGGAGGCCAACGCTGACGAAGCTGGCAGTGCTGGCGGCGCATTTTGGTTTTTCAGTTTGATGGAGGGCTACTTCTCGAGACTGTATGCCACTTTCACGGATTTTGAACATACTAAATTATTAATAACTATATACTAAATTGAAGTAAATTATCATTAAGCATTATTAATTTTTGATAGAAAAGAAAAAATTATGATGAATGCAAAATCTAAAAGCGAGCAGCAACAATGTTCATTTTCTCTTAAAAATATAGGTCAAAATATGTTTTCAATTAAAAATTAGCCGATTTCGGGCACTACTCTCTATATATTCTCAAAATTTTTATATAAATCTCTTACACTATTCTTCCCTGAATCGTGTTAGAGTTTAACTCAGCTCACGGACCTGCTCTAGGACAGTACTACCCATTATTATTTATTACTCAAATTGATATTAATAGGTGCATATTAAAATTCTTTTAAAACTGCAGAAGCAAAGTTGTTCATCTAATAGAAATATTAATTTCACAATAAAATCTTTACTCACTTCACTTTAAAAATTTCTTTATACGGAGATCTTTTGCGAATAGGCATCCAAGGATCAATAATGCTTATGTAGTCTATTTCAATTAAGCCACATTTTTCATCTTCATAAAACAACTCTGACATTAATTTATATCCTGGACCGCACTCCATTTGGAAAGCAAAAAATCCCTAAAAATACCAGTAAATTACAACTAATGTACCAGATTATAAATATAAAAATAATATCATTAATAAAAATGTATGTACTATTCTGATGTTTGTAAATTAATTATTATTTAAAAGATCTTCACAAACCTTTCGAATTTTTTGAACGCCTTCAAGTAGTGTCATGAATTTGGCCTTTTTGCCTTTTGGTGCAATTTTCAGTTCATAAATTGCTTTACGTATGGGCTCTGTTGCTGTCTATATAAATAAAATGAATATTTTGTTAATCCTTTTTAAAATATAAAGGAATCTATAGTACCATACCATAAAAACTAAAGATAATCATAACAAAATTAAATATAAAAAAACGGAGACCTATTCTAGGTCTAAATTATGTGAAAATACTAAAAATTTTACAAAAGCGCAAAATTTTTGCGTTATTATAATAAATAAGTTTATGAGAAAATACCGTTTATAACAAAAAACCATGAACTCTTACAGTTTTCGTCGGCTCTATCACTTATAAAGTAACTATATTGACTAATAAAGTTAGATCAAATAATTGAGAATACAAATATTATGGTTTAAAAAGTATGATGCAAACATATTTATAAGATTCATTCATTGACTTAGTGATTTTAATTAACTTTTGGTATTTTTTTTGAATCTGGATAATAATAAACATCGTACCGTAAAATAATACCGATTATATACGGTATCAGCAGCACCTAATTCTAATGGTGAATGAAGTAAATCTTTCAACGTTCTAATGCTGTAAGTCCGCGCTTGTAGTAAAGACACTACAAAAAAATCATATTGTTGTTTACATTTATTTATATAATATGTTTTTATTATTATTCTGTTTATGTTGAATTTGGTTACCTATATTAGCGGTATATGATGTATACAAGAACATCACAGCAACAAAGAGAAATAAGGAAACAATTCTTCCGGCTGGATTTCTAGGATTTTCAGAAGGCCCTTGTTGGCAAACAGCACCAAGAGATATTAGTAATGAATCGCTTAAAGACATCAGTATACCAATTCTTCTCTAGAAATATGATAAACATAAGGTTCAGATGTTTAAATATAAAATCTCGATTAATCATACTTGGAAGTGAAATCAAGAAACAAATTGAACTGGAATGTTTTTGTTTTAAGTTTTACTTCTTTTTCAGATTTATGTTATATCAAAAATTATAAAATAGAAATATTATGAAAATAATTGAAATTATTTCATACATTTTCTTTACAAAATTCTGTTTTAACAGCAATCAGACCAGTCCTATGAACGGTGGTGATAACTTCTTCAACAACGACGTTGTATAAATAAAACAACCTAAACGGTTGTCCTATTTCTGCTCTATATGATATATAATTTGTTATCTATAATGTATAATAATTGTATTTCTAAGTCCTCCTGGAAAAAATATGTGGGCTATATATTTAAAAAATAAAATAAAATATTGCTGTCTATATTTCTAGTGAAAACCGATGTAACTGCAGCTCAACATTAGGCTGCCTAAGGTGAACCTAAAACCGCCAATTAGAAAAATTAGTCCATAGTACTAACTACTATCTCACGGGCAACTCTAAAACAATGTAATGCAAAAGTAATTGATAAAAAAAGCTACATTTATACCTCAATTTCGCATTTTCCAGTTAGAGTGAGCGCTGCCACCATAAATAAGATAAGCAAACCCAAAGCTATCCAGACTCCAGTTCCAAAGGGCAGTACGTATAAATTGCTGACGTAGCTCAGGGGAGGCGCGCGAAATACGAAACGGGTTCGGGTAGGAGTTGACATTGTTATATAATCAATTATTGGTATACGATCCGCAGTGAAGAACGCAGAAGTACCTATAATAGAAGATTTAATTTGAAAACAATTTGCAAAATCTTACAGAAGAACACATGTGCACTTTCAAGGGCTTATCAACAAATTTATTATTTGTACATAAGTTAATAGTCATACTCGTATAGTAATATTTGATAAAAAAACACTAACATTTTCATTCAAGATTTAAATTGATTAGTCATAAATTAACAAAAGTAGTAAATGAGAAATCATATCAAAATTTAATAAATTATATCAGTTTTCATTTGATTTTCCTGGTCTGTTATAATAAATATAATATACCCCTAAAAAACTCATAAGCCTTTCCAGCCCCTTCTTAAAAAGGCATTTTTAATATTAATATGTTTTACCTATATCTGCCTCTCCTCTATTCAATTCTCCAAGCATTCCATTCCATCCTCCTGCTGCCTTTGGATCTCTGTAGCCCCATGATGGTACTGTCGTATAACTCTTTGTGGCGTTCACAATATCCATTAAATGATTACACAATTTATATCCAATCTTTGTTATTGTATCAATATGGTTGTCTCTATTTTGTGATAAAGCAAAATGAGAAACAATAATATGTAAAATAATTCTATAGGCATTTTGTGATAAGACAATCCAACGCTTGGCCTATCTATATTTGATGAAATTATTATTACAATAACTCTGACACTGATGACTCGTCATTAGATGCATCAATGCCGAGAAGGAGCTCATTTGGAAACATATTGATATCTATATGTTCAGCCAATGTCATTATTGCTCGACATGCGGGCTGTCCGAGGCAGTCATCAAACCTGAAACTTCTCAGTATTACAGATAATAGGAAGAGTTCGACTATTTCGTGTACTAATTTCGTGTACTAATTACTTATAATACTGAGAAGTTGGAAGACCTAACCATTGAGCTACAGGGAGCCCAAACAATTGTTTGGTGTGTGGTACATATTAGATATTCAGACAAGATGTACAGAAAAATAAGTCATGTCAATCTACTGAGTCAATGAGTTAAGTTATGTCATCTACTTGTTTCTTTTTTCTCTTCCCGTGCGATTTGGCTCGATGAAACTTTGGCCAAGTAATGTAATGCTTTGTTTCGTCAATTTATTCATAAGCCTAGTTTGTCAGTTTCATTTCTGGGTGAAAATTTTCATCACGAGCCAGGCTCGTTAAAGCACGAGAAGGGGTTAAGGCAGTTGTTGGTTTCTAAGGGGGGCGCGTACATCTGTTTCCAGAACACTATTTTCAAAACCAACCCAACATTTTTGAAATGACAATAAGAAATAAATAAAGTATTAGTTTTTATTCATTTTTACATAATATTGCATATCTCAGTCTGATAAAGTTGAAACATTAAGGGAGCGCAACAATTTTTTTATTAGAGCAGGGGGGCGCGATGTAAACTAGTATATATTGGTATTTTGCCTTGAGGCAAGTTACATGAACTTCCCGATATGTGTAAATTATCGACTTAATCAATACAAAATAAATTAATTTATGAGTGATTAAAAATATTCCGAGTGGATTTATTACACATAATTGAGAACGAATGAACACGTTAACTCGGAGTATTTTCTAAAAGCAAATTTTCAAAAATCAATAATTTTTATAATTGAACCAGTTTCCGTAGGACTTTAATGGTTCACTTACTAATTAGTAAGTTCATTGAGATCAAGTACTCTATCGTTATACCAAGTAAATCGTCTAATTTTAATTTTAACAAACGTCAAAAAAAACTACTCATTCTCTCAAACTTTGATGAATTTTTAAAATTAAACTATTTGTCGTAAGGCCGTAATATTTCAGTAAGTTCTATAAGACCATGATATATATCTCCAAAAAAAATCCATATTTTTTTTTAATAGTTAATTACAAGAAAACGGCTCGGTAAATTTTCACCTAAAACTAGTCAGTACCATTCCCAACTGATATCCTTCGAACTGCTTTTGATTTTTTAAAATCGATTCGGTAGTATGAACTTAAATGTGAACGAAAAGTTTAACACTTTTTTCCAAATTACAAAGAAACGGCTCGTCCGATCGCTGCACAAAGCTGAGAAAAGATAATCCACATCCACATACATCGATTGGCTTTTAAATTTTTAAAATCGGTTCAGGCGTTTTTGAGCAAACGTCGATGAAAGTTCTGATTTTGATAAACGCCAAAAAACGATACTAATTTTTGCAAACTTTGACAAATTTTTAAAATTGAACCGCATGTCGTAGAGTGGTAATATTTTAGTATGATCTATAAGACTATGGTATCTATCATAAAAAAAAATCATAAAAATCGTCGAAAACAAATTTCGAGAAAACATAAAATTAGCAAATTGAATTTTTTGATGAAAACAAACTTTTCCTTCGGGAAGTTAAAGAGGTTGGAAACCATTGGGTTAAGGTCACGTGACACATTGTGAAATTTGAATAAACATATTTTAATTTACAATAAACAAGTAGACAAAGATCTATCTGAGCATAAGTCTGAGTAAAAATATCCATATTAAATAACTTACTTATAATTATCCAAATTGTTCACAGAATCATTATTGGTTATCACCAAGGACAAGGTAATTTTTGATTCTTGCAGATTGATCCTTCGCCGCGAAATAATAGAACTCTCCCTATTGTCAATAATTCCATTATTAATTGTCCAATTACCATAAGGCTCAATAATAAGTTGGTTATTTACCGATGCTTTGTAGACTGAAAATATTCAACATTAAAATATATTGTACATAAGTAGTTATTACATTGGTAATACATAACTAACTTTGGTACAGAGAAATATGTGTCGAAGTATATTCTGCCATAACAATATTGCTATCAGGTAATATATCCAAATTAATGAAATTTGCGGTTAAATCTTCATTTTGCTCATGTAAGATTAGCCATTTATATGGAAAACTGAAAAGTTTATTTTGATTTGTCTGTAACAAAATATAAACAATAAGATAAAATTAGTTATTGGTTTCGCAATTATAAATACAAAAATATACCATTTCTAAAATATTTTTTCCATCAGAGCAAGAGTAATCTAAAATGAATAATTCATTTTGCTGCAATTGAGCAGAATTCTCAAAATTATACCAGAACTGATCTCTGGATGGTGTTCGGACCATGGTGAATGGAAACATTTGATGCATTTCAATAAGATCGACTGCAAAGTTTAGTTTTAATAAATATGATGAATCAAAAATGTAATACAATCAGCATGAATAATTTATAATAATTTTATAAATAGAATAGAAGAATGTATATGTTCTTATTAAAAAATGTAAAACAAGAATTGAATTACGCAAAAAAGTGGATTGATCACTTAGGATAAACGTTACAAATGGTAGATATTGGTATTAATAATGGTAGAGTTTGATTTTAATTCAGATTATAATCAAATACATATATTGGTCCACTTACCATGATTCCAGCAAAATAAACCTGTAATAACTACGGGGGATGTTGATGAGCTAACATAATCTTTTATAAAACGCTTGTAAAAATACAATTTTGGTTCCAATGAGAAAACAATATGAATCAAAATACCAGCAAGTAGAAGATAACTCTGAAAGTATTACATCTTTAAAGATATTGTAAAACTGAATAATCTTAAAAAATATATCTTACAATTAGATAACCCATTTTACAGTTTATGTTAATATTATTTAGCTGTTAAAAATACTAAAAACTATTCACACAATAAACGATTACGGAGCATTGTTTGCCATTTTATGTTAAAATCTAAAATTCTAAATGATGCAAACATGTGCATAAAATTGCTAGTTATACGATTCTAATAAGCACGTTACCGACAATGTTTTATTAATAGACTTAAGTATATACATAATTATATGTTGCATTATAAAATGTTTTAATATTGTTATATTTTTTTATAAAATACTTAATAATATATTCAATAATAATGTACCAGAAAAAATTACTAATTCAGTATATTTTTAATATTTTTGTACATCCAATTTAATATTTTTCTACAAGAGACATATATTCTATACTAGCATAACATATTATTTAAACAACATAGCGACATTTTTAACAATATCTAATTATATTTAATCTAAATACTCTATTTTCTCTGTTGTGTCAAATTCATTTATATCTTCTTGATCTTTATTTGAAGTCACTGGATTAACCGGATGCTGTGTCCTGTTGAAGATTTTATATAACAATAAAAAGTCAGGAATTGTTTGATTATCAAGAAAAATTGATTATCTCACAAGACTTTTTATCAAAATAGCCCTCTAACTGTGTTATAGGCAATAGAGAGCTTTATTTTATTTGCAACTTGCAATTTCATAAATAGCTTCTCATGAGTTTCTAATATGAATCTATTAGAAACTTTTTTCATTTATTAGTGAAAATTTTATGGAAAAACTTCAATAGCTCTACGTATATAGAAGCTTCAATTAAACCATAGGCAAATCTGTATATAAGGTTGTCAAATATCTCCCTTCCGCCTTTTTGTATTATAAACCAAGAGCAAAAAAGCGGAAGGGAGATATTTGACAACCTAATATATGTCTTTTAAGAAATGATGTATGAAAAGAGAATGCTACTGACGAGCAAACTCAGTCTTGACTTGCGGAAAAGACTAATAAAGAGCTACGTCTGAAACTTATAACTGTACGGATCGGACACTTGGACTCTAAGAGAAGCCGATAAGAATTACCTCAAAAGTTTTGAAATGTGGTGCTAGAGACGATTGAAGAAGATAAAGTCCTGAGAAGAGTGGGCGAAGGAAGGACCCTACTGAGCACAATTCTGAGAAGAAAAGGAAATTGGATCGGACCTCTTCTGCAAAAAGAGTGCCTACTGCACGACGTCGTCGAGGGTAAAATAGAAGGAACAAAAGGAATGGGAAGAAGAAGAATGCAGACGATTGACGACTTACGCGAGAAGAGAAACTACAGAGAACTGAAAGCCGAAACACAGGATCAAAAAGCATAGAAGCAGAAGTTTGTAAAAGAAAATACATAAAAAAGAGGACAGGAAATAGTGGTAATAGGAATGATAGACGAAGGGTAAGGAAATCATTTATTTGTGGTAGCTCTCACATCATGCACCTGCCTTCAGGCAGACTAGCATTTATTAACTTCCCGTATGGTAGTTATAGTAATGGGCCAAAAATCAAAAATAAAAATTTTTGGATTTTTCGATGTTTTGAAGGTTTCAGAATATTTTGGCATTTTTGCGTCCACGTTTTCGGGCGCACGGATCACCTGATTTGAATGGTTCAAAAAACATTCGATTCCTATTGAGAGAGAGATGTTCTGATTAGTTTTTGGCAAAAGCAGGTTCAGCCGTTACGGAGATACGGAGCAAAGAGTGCAGAAAATACAAATCGAGTTTTTGAGAGAACGGTGTATCCGATTTGAATGATCTAAAAAACATTCATTTTGTAATGATTGGGAGAAGAGGTGATTAGTTTTTAGCGAATGCAAGTCCAGCCATTTCACAATAATAGATTCAAGCTAAATGTGCAAAAAATGGCAGTTTTTAAAAGAACTAAGCGTCCGATTTGAATTATTCAAAAACTTTCTGCTTGTTTCAACAAAGAAATTGCATTTTTTTTTATATCGAAAATAATTCAACCTTGCAATTCAGTTTATATAATTATTATAAATATTAGACAATGTTATAGTATTTATTTATAATAATCTATTTGAAAACATTTAATATTGCTCGAACATTTCGTTACGATATGGGAAGTTCCAGCAATTTGCCTTAAGTCACGATGCCATACACCACTGTCTATTATTATTATGCTTTTTTGTAAAAGTAACCATATTGGAAATTAATTATATGAAGGTTTATATACATAAGTAGTACATAAGTATGTCGGAAAAAGAATTATAATCATTGAAACACGACACTAAATTAAAATATACATGTGACGAGAGCAAAATACAAAATAATTTTAAGAGTTTTAAGAGTGGATAATTGATATCCTTTTTCGATAGTATCAAATTCTTTATGGACGTCCATTAACCATGTGAGACTTAGAAGGGAAGTTAGGGTTTTACAAAAAATCTCAAAATATCAAATGGGGGATAGGGATCTAGTGAAATATAACATGTATTTATTTTATACTTAGAATTTAAAAAAAAAATGTTAAAAAAAATAACGTTTTTTCTAGGTACACGAAATGCACGTAATGTTGGGCAGGGAGTTTAATTTTAAATATATTACCAAGTATAGCAAAGAAGGGAGGAATGGCCCAAAAACCTTGAAAAACCGATTGATTATGAATATACTGGCTAACATAGATCATTTATATCATCACTGTCATATTGGTATTACAGAACAAATTATTAAGAACTTATTATACAAAATATTTAATTCATATTATAACATATTCAAAGTTAGATTCAAAATGAATGCAAAAAATCGTTATTTAATAGCTGCATCATCACACAAAAAGCTATTTTTGAAAAAGTAAAGAATACTGTTTTTTATTACTTATCCCAAGGATAGGTTTAAAAACACTGAAAAATTAAATACCGACAGTTGGGTGGAATTGTAATATTGGGTTATGATTTTGGAAGTGATAATAGTTGCTACTCACACGATGTTTTTCGAGCAGATCTTAGAAATCATCATTTCAATTACAAATAAACATATTGAAACAGCAACACCACCGCACATCAATACTCCTCCAAAATAACAATCGATTAATCCAACGCTCACAAAATTGGCACCACTAGTCGAACAAACAGGCTTTTTAGAATAATGTCTTGATGTTTCACGAGATTGTATGCCAATTTCTCTAAGTTTTAACATCCTAAAATAGATGGCATTAATTAGAAAAAAAGTGGAAACAATAATTATTATTTTTGCATCTCATATAATAATATAGTCCAATTTTCTTGTTTACGTAGATTACTGAATCTGCAAAAATGTTATTTCAAAACTCATATTTACCTATTTTTAATCATTTCTTTATAAGGCGATCTTTTTTGAATAGGAACATAAGGATCAAGAAAGGCCAAATAATCTATTTCAATCAAGCCGCATTTTTCATCTTCGTAAAATGTTTCAGACACCACTTTATAACCTTTTGAACGTTCAACATGAAAGGCAAATAACCCCTTAAAATAATAAAATATTAGTTGATTCAGGCAATAAATTTATTATTATAGTAGTCACCTCTCGCATTTTAGCGATGCCTTCTTCCACATTCATCCAATTTGATTTTTTGTTTTTAGGCGCAATTTTCTTCTCATAAAGCTTCCTGCGCACAGGATCTTTATTATTCTTAAAATGAGATAAAATTGTTGTGATAAATAAATTATTGTATTTGTTCATAAAGATATATAAAATTATTACCATGAAAAAGTAACGAAAGTATTGTGTATCATCGGATCCCATTTTCATCGGCGAATGAAGCAGATCTTTTATTGTCTTAATGCTTGATGTACGTGATTGCAACAATGATACTAAAAATTATAAAACATTAACTTTTCTTGTATATTTGCACCCAATCGTAAATTAGGTAATGAAGCAACACAGATTTTTATTTCTCAACAAAATTTTAAATATTTATTTAAAATATTTTATATACTCTTTTTCTACGGAAAGATTTGAAATCTGTTTCAAAAAGATTTCCATACAAATTATCTTGTGAAAAATGTACGAACTAGTGAGGTGCATGGCATGGTGCCTTAAGGCAAATTACTGAAACTTCCCGTACCTTAATTAAAAATCTTGGTACGGAACTCAAAAAGATGCAGACAAAATGTGTACACATTATTAAAATATCTGATAATTTGATGTAAATATGTCCAATAAACATTTTTGATCGCAAAATGATATTTTTTAACGTATTTTTATAGGGAGTCCATAACCTCTGGATCTAATGCCTTCTCAAAAATTTGATCTATTGTTCATCTTGTCAATACAAGTAAAAGGTTTTTTGAGTTATTGAAATCGGAAGCTCTGTTCTCTTGAAAACTAAGTTACCGTTTTTGGCTATTTTGCCCCGTATCTTCGGAACGGCTACACCTGCCTTCGCCAAAAACTAATCAGCACGTACGTCTCCTTATCAATACGAATCGAATGTTTTTTGAATTATTCTAATCGGTTGATCGGTGTTCCCAAAATCGTCGACGAAAATTTGTATCCGCACACACACACACATATACATCCATTTATTCTAAAGTATGCCAAAATTTTCAAAAACTATTGAAACGTAAAGATATATGAAAATTTTCATTTTCGATTTTTTTGCGATTACTATAACTTACCCTACGGGAAGTTAATAATCACACTGTGTGACAAAAAAGACATTTTTGTTTTTTTTAACTTTTTTTAATATACCTAGAAGTGTACGCTGATTTCGGTTAATATACCTCAAATATACCTTTCGTTTTTTTAGTTTTAGAGTAAAAAATCTTGAAGCAAACCACGGAGTCATTCGTTTTGATCAAATTTTCTGGGAAACAAGAATATTCAATAACTTTGTTGAACTTGTCAAAAGCATGCTATCAAATTTGAAAGATCTAGGATGCAACATGAGCATCAAACTTTATTACCTGCGCTTTCATAATATATAAGCACTTGTTTTGGAAAATCTTGTAGATATCAATAAAGGTGGGACATCCACATAAGCTCGCATGTATTACACTTGAAAATCATATAAAAAACTTTCGAAAGAATAAAATAAAATATGTGTTATTTTTTATTGTAATTTGTAGAAAAATTAGAATATTGGTATATGTCAAAAACTAGAGCTGCTAGCAAAATTCTGTTGCTTTTTTCGGAATCAGCATCCTCGATTTACTTAAAATCAATCATAGCAACCCAGAAAAAATTTACTGTCACGCAGTGTAATAAATAATAAACTATAATTAATAAATAAATTTCAATAACTTAGTAATTTAAAGTTATTTCAATAAAAGGATAAAATTTACTCTATGTACTCACCTATATTGGCTGTATAAGATGTATATAAAAACATAACAGTGACAAACAAAAAGAGAGAAACAATTCTTCCGGCTGGATTTTTTGGTTCAGTCGATGGTCCTTGTTGACATACTGCTCCAACCGAAACTAACAAGGAATTGCTTGCAGAAATTAAAATATTTGGATTTCCCTGGAATTTAAAAGATACACACATACATACAAACAAAAATTTATAAGATAAAACCTAATGGATAAAATATAACCCAATGAAAAATAAAAAATGGTTTCTCTTATTTGGATGCTTAACTTAATATGCACAAGCATTATATAATGTTGAGCTCTCATATCATATCGGCACTATGTATTTATATACTATTGTAAGTATATAAAAAAACTAAATTTATAAACTAATTTTCCTAATCACATTATTCTTTTTTTATTTTATAAATTTATCAACGAAAATCAACAGTAATACAGAAACAGAAAGAAGATTACCGATTATATACAAGAATAAGGAAAAACCAAAATCAGTTTAATCAGCATCTATAGCTCGAGATGTTTTATTAAAAGTATATGTGTATTTTACCTTTAGATGTTATTGAGTTAGTATATTTATCAATTACCTCGTGTTCATAATTAGACGAAACGCTGAGAGCGATTGTCATCGATAAAATTAGGACACCGCATGCAATCCAGACTCCCCTATTGAAGGGCAGCAAATATAAGTTGCTTACGTAACTCAATGGTGGAGCGCGAAATACGAATCGGGCTTGGGTCGGTGTCAAAACGGTTATAAACTCGATTAAGGGAATTCTCTCTTCCACAAAAAATATTGGAGTTCCTGAAAGAAAAATTTAGTGTTTACGAAAATCGCACATCTGTCACCATAAATTAGTAACATTTGAAAATACAATTGTCTTTGGACCGTTTTGACCGCATAGCATAAAGCACCCAAAGAAAATTTATAATCCATCTATAACTAGTTATTCTTTGATTTCCGAAAAAAAAATATTTTGCGCAAAAATTATAGACCCAAAAGCTAGTGAGCCAGTTCAAAAAGAAGATCATTATGTTTCATCTAAAAGTTTCACGTAACATTAATAATTTAAATAAATATTAATATTTAGTAATAAATAATTACTGAAATTCTTTAACCGCTCCTAAATAATTCAATACCAATTCTAAATTTTAGTGATTTATTTACCTTGCATTATGCAAATAACTTGAATTTTTCGATTTCCGTATAAATGATACAACAAAAAGTAGTAACCTCTGACCGATATTTTAAACAATTTGAAAAAATATAATAATTAAAATATTTGAAAGTTTTTAAATTCCCAGTGATCTATTTTTAACTTTCAAAAGAAAAAGTTCAATAATTACACAATAATAACAATTAATAACTTAACGCGAAAACAAATTTAGCAAATCGGATTAAGAACATAAACTTAACATTAGAGATTTGAAAGATTATCGAACTTGAAAACAAAATATTACTTAAACATTAATAATACCTTGGTAATTGATAAATTGGACCACTGCATAAATTAAAAACAAATAAATAAATAAGTTTCAAATCAAACCAAATTATAATAAATGATAAATTAAAATTCTTACCAAAATCTGCATCTCCGCTTATTAATTCTCCAATTAATCCATCGTATTTTCCTGTTTTAGGATCCTTGTACCCCCAAGATTTGACAACGTGGTAGTTTCTAGTGCCATTCAAAGAAGTTATCACATCTCCAATCATCAAATAACTTAGCAAATGAGTGGCATCAAGATCACTTTCTCTAATTTTTAATTATTAGAAAAATATAAAGATACATACATAGTTAAAATTCATATATAATTAAAATATAAAAACAATAAATATATCTATCTTATAGAATTCTGTATGAGGTTTTATATCTTCTATATATATAAAAATAAGTCGGGTTTTCCTTCCTGACGAAATAACGCCAGAACGCATGAACCGATTTCGACAATTTTGCATTCGTTGGAAAGGTCTCGGGCTCCGCAAGGTTTATAGCTAAGAAAATTAATTGTGCACGGCATCGTGCCCTAATGCAAATTGATGAAACTTCACGCACCGTAATTAAAAATTCGAGTAATGACATTAGTGAGAATTATCAGAATTATGCTTGGTTAAGTCAACGAGCAATTCTTGCCGCAAAGAATAATGATGTACACGCAATGAATTTCACCATTCAATCAAAAATTGCAGGCGATTTGATGACATACCAATGATTCCGACTGGTCTTCCGTTTGACTTCAAACGATTGCAATTTCCAGTTTGCCTTGCGTTCGCAATAACAAGTCGCAAGGTCAATCGCTTAGTGTTTGCGGGATAAATTTCAAATAGATTATTTAGAAAATCATTGTTTTTCACATGGGCAGTTTTACGTTGCCTTTTCACGAGTTGGAAAATCATCTGCTTTGTTTGTGTTAACGTAAGACCAAAAAACAAAAAATGTGGTTTACCAAAGAGCACTTCAATGAAACGGATAATTGGCGGATTCACTTTCATTTACTTAGAGAAGTTCAACTAAAAAACACCTAATTTTTGTAATCGAAATAAATTCATTACTGTTATGCAATAAAATCAAATTTTTCCTTTTCAAATATAAAACAAACAAAAAATTTCTTCATCTTTCTCACGAAACCATCTGGTGGCGAAACGGAGTTCGTCGAGTTTGCTAGTTTATTTATAAATGTAAATTCTGTACTCTCTTCCATGTGTTTAATAGTTCCTAATAAATAGCGAAGTGCAAACATATAAATACTAAAATTTAGATAATAATTGGAGTTATTCAGTTGAGTTTAAAGATTTTACCGATTTTAAAACAATGACTGCGACTTAATATAGAAAAATGACTCAAGATGCGATCCCAGCTGTGATAAATATATACTGGTACATCTGTGATAAATATACTGGTATATTTTTTCCAGAATTTTATTTGGAGCGCACTTTAGGCCAATTTTCTATATTTTTCATTAAACGCAGTCATCGTTTTAAAATCTGTGAAATCTTTAAATTCAACTGGAAAACTACAATTCAAAGAGGTATGTCGCATAAGTTGTATCAGATAGAGTACGTGGTGCAAGTAATAAAACCTCGACCTTGCAACACAAGGTTCTGAATTCAAATCACCCATTGTGTGCAACCTGATATCGAGCATTCTATGTAAAATGTGTTTCCATTGAAAATATCATCCCAAATAGAAAAAGACCATCATTGACCTGTCTTCTAATAAGAACTATATTAAAACTAAAATAAGTCAACCTTTGCGTTTATATTGGAAAAAATAATCACAACACATAACCATCAAAACAACTTCAAGAATCTGATTCGGATTCGGAGTTTAAGAACAAAAAAATATCAAATTGAAATTTGAAAAATTAATTATTATATTGAAATTTGAATTAGTTTTGCTTACTCTAAAATTTTGGTCTTTTTGTTAGGCAAAGCTATACATTGAGTTAGCTTTTCTCCGGCTAAGTCATGCCTTCTCCTAGAATTGAGAGGTGATGGCCGAACGTCAATGATTCCATTAGTTCTGGTCCAATTTCCGAATGTTTCCACAAGTAACTCTCTCGTTGGTGAAATTTTATATACTGAAAAATATCCAACACAACACACTCCATAATAAACTCTACGCATAATAAATACAAAACTAAAGGATTGAATCAACACAATCGGTTCAGACGTTCTCTCAAATAAAGTTATATGCACAAATTTGTATTATTATATTTCCGCGATATCAATTACCTATATACAACTAAGGAAAGTTTAAGAAATCGTTTTATCTCTTTAGCTATTTTAGTAACTGATCTTAAAGTAAAGCTAAAAATCTTAATATTTTTTTCAGCTATTCTTAATATAGCAGTAAAAAATATAATCTTAAAAATAAAAGTTTTTCAAACGTGATATATATGTATGAAACATATATATATATATATATATATATATATATATATATATATATATGAAAGTAATTCATTTACAGCTGTTCATTCGAATAACAGTCTGTTTCATGATTTGCACAAATTTTTTACAAAGTTAATATTATTTTTCTATATAAGAATATTTTATTTCTACTTTACCTTGATATAAATGCAAATGACTGCTTCTGTTCTCTACTATAATAACATTGCTATCGGGCAGTATATTCAATTTTGTAAGGTATTCCAAAAAACTATAATCTGAATCTCTTGTGAACAAAATCCAAGTAAATGGAAAATTGAATAACTTGTATTCATCTGCCTGTGAAAGTTGTTATAAATAATATCAAACATTTAAAAAAAAGTTGTTTGAAGTAAATATTATATAACTGAAACAACAAATTGAAATCAACTATCTAAATATTCCAGAATCTAGATCACGAACTTAAGCTTATAATTTGAATTGTTAAATCCTTTTAGTGTTTTGATAAAATAATGCGACAATATTAAAAATTCATGTATTTCCTTGCAAACAATTTTCTATAATCAATTTAGTTTCATTTCTGTAATCAGATTTATAGAAGTCCAGAAGGTAAAATGTGAAGATTAATCTAGAATCTAGAATATTAAGACCAACAACTTAAGATATCAGCGATTCAAAAAATTCACTTTAAATATGTTTTCAAAAATTATACATAAGGACAAAAATTTCGCCAAAATTATAAACATTGCCATCAAACATTTTCCCGAATTGCTAAAACTAAAAATTAAATTTTATAAAAAAGATTCAAAATTTGTTTTTTGAAAATTTTGAAATTTTTGAAAAAAAATGACTTTTTTGAAAAAAAATTTTTTTTTTTTAATTTGAAATATTTTGGAAATTTTGAACTTTTTTGAGCTGCTTAGAGATACAATATCGAGCGCGTTAGCGCCGCGTCGCAGCCTAAGGGAAAAACAATGTTACAGAACTTATAGAAATAAATAAACAAAATTGATACACATTATTGAAATCAACTGATAATTTGATGTGCATATGTCTAATGATCATTTTTCGACCGCCGAATGGCATTTTTTTTTTTACTTTTTTTACTCGAACTCGAAAACCGCTAGACCTGCCTTCCCAAAAATTTAAAAAGTTCTTCATTTAAGTAAAATGATTTTTGAATTATAAAAATCGGAAGTTCCGTTCTCTTAAAAACCTAATTACCATTTTAGGCAATTTCTGTCTCGTCCAAAAACTAATCAGCACGTCTCTTTATCAATAGGAATGGAATGTTTTTTTAATCATTCAAATCGGCTGAACCGTGTTCCCAAAATCGTCGTCAAAAATTTGTACCCAAACATACATACACACACAAATACATCCATTTTTTCCAAGGTATGCCAAAATGTTCAGAAACCTCTGAGACTTGAAGATATATAAAAATGTTCATTTACGAATTTTTTTTCGATTAGTATAACTTACACTATGAGAAGTTAAAAATGTTGTAATTGCAATTACAACAAAATTTTGTTAATACATACATATGTAATGCAAGGATGACTAAAACATAATACTAATGTTAGGCAAAATAGCAAGGGCATTAAAAAATTGAATACTTACTATTAAAATAAATCAGCTATCAAAACGTTTAGATCGCGTTTGTGGAATTAACTCACAAAATATATATTTTATAAATATAATTTTAAAACTAGTTATTTCAGATTGTAGAACAGGTTCAATATATAGATAGTTATAAAATTCCAGGCTGTGTATATGTATACCAGTGCTAGAATATCCTCGGCATCAGAACAGGAAATGTCCAGAATAAATATTTCATGTTGTTGCAAATTTGAGGTTTTTTCATAATCCTGCCAACTTTTATTGTAAGATAATGTCCGAATCCCCGTGAAAGGAAGCGAATGATAAAAATGGATCGACTTCTCTATAATTTAAAAAAAATAGTAATAATAATAAAATGTTTTGACTGACTTCCTAGCCTTCATTCAATATAAAATGAACTTAATTAATTAAAACTAACAAATCAAAATCTAAGTAAAAAAATAACGATTTGATATCCTAATCAAATAAATAAATTAATAGAAGATTTATAGATCTTTGGAGAAATAAAACGACAGTAATACTCCATGGTATGAAGATGTCAACTTTGGTAAAATATTTTGTTTAAACAAAAAAAAACAATAATTAGAGTATTTTAAATGTATATCAAATATGACATAATTGTAAGTTTTGAATAGTTCTGCTGTTTTCGCAATGTTAACAAAATGTATTACCATGGTGCACATCCTCATACCATAAAGTATTACTGATATCTCGACGCAAACTTTTATAAATTTATCAACCATTTATTTATTTATTCATTTAATCAATTTACGACAGATAATTTATATATAATTAGTTTTAATCAAATATAGATATTTCAAAAAGAATTGTACCACATCACCACAGAAAAAAGTCTAGGAAGTTAGCCAAATCGTATGGATATCATAAAAATTCAAATTTTATCTATTTTATATACACACCAAGTGCAAGAATTATATATATATATATATATATATATATATATATATATATATATATATATATGTATGTATTACCATGTTCTTTGCATAATAGATTCGTTATAGATGCTGGTTTGCCAGAAAAATCCACAAAATCTTGTAAAAAATCTAACATTGTACCATTTCCATCAGCTGTGGCAGATAAAGACTTAATACAAAATAAAATTGCGAAAGCCTGTAAATTAATGTTGTAAATTTTTCTTGAATTTAAAAATAATAATTTGTACTCACGATTCCTATAAGACTTTTGTACATTTTGAATTCACTTCCAACTAGCATTCCTTTTATCTGATAGTTGTAAAGAAAATGAGCGTGATATGGCTTGAAATGAATAATACTATGTCTAATAAATAATACTATGTCTTCTCAATAATTAAAACTTACTTCAAACAAAAAACCTCAATTAAAACTACTAGAAATTATGCGTTATAGTTGCTCGTGATTTAATTATATGTTATCAAAAAATCTGTTGGCCTATACTTATAATAAACATAAATTCAGGTTAAACTTCTTGTGAAAATTATATCAGCAGTTCTTTATATATTATTATCCATTTTCGTTGTCATATTATGAATTAGGAATCATTTAACTTCAACTTCATCACAATATTTTGGTATTTATAAATACTACAGATCAGGTTGGCAACTAAGTAAATGCGGATTTTTGTTACAAAATCAGACATTTTTTTCATGGAAGTAAATAACTTTGTCCACTTTTTGTCAACTTTCAAGCAGCATCATTGTCTCACTTTCATAAAATTTCTGGTTTTTATTAGTAAATTAAATTAGTAAATCAAACTAATCAAATCAAACATGTCGTGAGGCCGTAATATTTTAGTAAGTTCTATAAGACAATGATATATATCGCCAAAAAAGTTCCACGAAAATCGACTTAAATTTGTTTTTACAACAGTTAATTACAAGAAAACGGCTCGGTAGATTTTCACTTAAAACTAATCAGTATCATTTTCGACTAATATGTTTCGATATTAGTTTTTGATTTTTTATGTGGACGAAAAGTTTAACACTTTTTTCCAAATTACAACTTCCATATTACTTGGCTGATCGTCGCGCAAAATTGATTAACGCTAGTCCATCGAATGGTTTTTAAATTTTTGAAATCGGTCTAGCCGTTTTTGAGAAAACGTCGATTTACGGCAAAAAATCTGTTCACATACACACACACATACTTTTTCGAAATTTAATCTCATTCGATTCAGAATGGCTTGAAACTTCGAGAAAACATAAAATTAGCAAATCGGATTTTTTTATGAAAACAAACTTCTCCTTCGAGAAGTTAATTATGATATCATGAAAATGTGAGTTTAATAATAAATCGAATAAATGTTAGCTCACCATAATACATATACAGGTATTATAAAACAAATACTTCTTGTGTTCAACAAAATATATTTAGTTAAAAACATGATAAATAATTTAATATTCTTCAGAATTTAGAATTGATTACCTTTATGTACCTTATATCTAATACATTATAATGTATTATAATTAATTTATTACTTAATTAAATTAAGTAATTTTAATCCTTTAAAAAAATGGAAATATGCTCAGAATTTCTTTTATATGATTAAAAATATATAAGACCAAATTGATGATTTGATTATTTCGTTTAATTAAAATCATTAAATTTGTAAATCATGTCAGCTTAGCAATATTTTTTATCCATTGTCATTATGAAACAATTATTTCTTCAATATGAAGTATATAATTAAAAATATGATATAAAATTATATATCTCTTAGAATTTAAACAACCACTCACTTATTTCGAAGAAATCAAAGTTCTTTTTCACTTCTTCTGTTTTTAGTATTTATATTCAATTTAGTCCAGATCTTTTCGGAATTACAATGCACTAGCATATGTTGGTTTAACTCCTTCTTCGTCTCGCATTTCAATTACATATTTCACACATGAGTCTTGCAGGATTTTTATTATGTATTTTAGCATGATGTTTATTTAAGTCAGATGTATTATTATAAGATTTTCCACAAATTTCACACTGAAATGGTCTTGTGCCCAGATGAATCACTAAATGTTTATTTAAATCAGATGGGGTCACGAATTTTTTCCACAAACTTCACACTGAAAAGGCTTGAAACCAGTATGTAGCGAAATGTGCCTTACTAAATGTGGTTTTTGTTTAAAACTCTTTTTACAAATGTCACAAGAAAAAGGTTTAACATTTGTATGTATTAATAAATGTCTTTGAAGGTGCGATTTCTGAGTAAATAATTTATAGCACACTTGACACTGATATGATTTATTTTTCTTGTGCTTTTTTACATGCTTTTCAAGCTCTTGTACAGATGAGAAAGTATCTATGCAAAACTGACAATTATATTCGACTTCAGCATTATGAGGTTCTGATTTTATTATTACTTCCTGATTGAATAAGGAACTAATAGGTACGTCTATGTTTTCAGCGTAATCATGATCAACATGATGATTTTTATTCTTGTCTTCCAAATCTATTTCATTTTTTATCGAGATATAATTAGAGTAACACACATGTAATTTTCTATCTGATTTCAGACATTTCTCTCTAAATGAAGCAGCTACTCTTAATTCTTCTAAACACATGGAACAAATTTGCTTTGGGAAGCCATCATTTTCTGAAATCTACACAAATTAAAAATTATTTTAGTGACCGACAAATTGTTATTCGATGATTAATTTAAATCATGTGACACCAAAACAAATATCTAATCTAATAAATGACTATATTAGAAAATTGTACAAATGAAAGAGTGAATCATAAAATAAATATCATTAGGATTGTACGCATTAATGATGGAAATTTAAGTAGCAATGTGATGACTCAAAAATTTCCTGATTCAAATCAGAAACAAATCTGATTCCAATCAAGTCTATTTTACAGATTGACAAAAGCTAAAATTGCATTGCGTTTAGAATATACTAGCTGACCCGGCAAACGTTGTTTTGCTAAGTAAGTTATATTCTAAACAATTTCTAGAGAATCAAAAATATTAATACTATAAGTGTATAAGGATGTATTGTTTGAATGCTATATACAATGAGGTATTATCAAAACAATAAACCCCATTAGTTTGTCTATGTTTTTGTCAATACAATCAAACTGGAAGCTTTATACACTTTCTATAGAAATCATGGTATAATCCAATCCAAGTCTTTTTTGGTATTTCAACTTATTGATTACGTTTTAAGTTTTTCAGATTCTTCTGGATTCTGGATTTTGTGTATAATTGTAAATAATACTACTGAGCTTATACAATTTTTCAAATTTCTGCGAGGAGAGATAGAAAATGAATTAGATATAACTGCTCTGACCTGCTTTTTAAAAAGTTTCAAGTAACATACCTTGAATTAAAGTAAATTTAATAAAAAGTATGTACGTAGAGCAGGGCAAGGCACAAAGGTCCAATTTGAGTTTGAGCAAATATAAATTTTATTATGAAAATCAAATCAATTTTATCACAACAAATGACACATTTCAAACAAACAATTATCTTACTACGTTCAGTAAAACTACCAGCTTCTTCATCATTGTAAAAATGTGCTTTTTTCTGTCTTTCAAATATTTGTTATCTAGACCTTTTTACCCTATAGGCGGGGGGTAACTTGGAACGGCCAGATGGCAAACAGGTTTAATGTATTATTTTAATTTTAAAGGTATTTACAAAATAATTACATTTTTAACTAATGTTAAAAAAGTACCAACAGAAGAAATTACTTTTACTATGGATTTTCAAAGATGACCGTTTATCTCCCAATATCAAAGTCATAAGAATCAAGGTTATAGATGGTTATACAAAAACAGGATGAAAAGTATCCTATGTGTTTCTCCTGGCTCTAAACTACCTCCCTGCCAATTTTCATCTAAATCGGTTCAGCCGTTCGTGAGTTATAAGTGTTGCTACTTAAGCGATCCTCTTTTATATATATATAAATGACCAATATACTTGTTTACAGTGAAGGATGACAATAAAACAAGTTTATTACAATTTTTTTTTCAAATAATTTAATTTTGAAGATGGTTAAAATATATTTTGAAATTGATAATAAATAACCAAACACTTCTGCATACCAATATTGTGGCTAAAAAAATCAGTCCACTACCATAAAGATTACAATTATTTCTTTGTAATGAATTTGCCATTGCTTGCATAATCAAATTACATATGATTACCCGAGAGCCTTACAGGCCACTATTCATCAAATACAAAATTTTGACTGTAACAAATATTTATATTTGGCAAAAATCTATTGCAGTGTATGTGCTGATAAAACTATTGATTTATTAAGAAATGATGACAATGACCACAATATGTTGAATAAAAATTTATTTAATTTAATAAATCATCGCTAAGAACTTCATTGGGAGCCAAGATCTATAATAAGCTACCTGATGGATGGAGATGCAAAACCAGATTCACTTTTAAAAATATTGTTAAAAATTATTTACTAAATAATCCTTATTATTCTATAAATACATTTTAGAATATTTATGTATTGTAAATCACTTAAATTGTAACTATTGAATTTTAATAATGTTCTATTCTATTCTATTCTATGTGAAAAACAAGATAAATCATGTTCTGAATTCAAGAATTTAACATATGGTCTCTAAAACACATGTTTATTACAAAATTAAGTATGTATAAACATTTCACAAACAAATTTGATTCAGGCAGAAGCAAAGAACACAATAATGCTGTTGTATCCCTTCAGAAATTGAAGGCTCGCATGCAAGCAAACAATTCAAATAATTCGATTTCATTCAATTCATGAGAGTATCTCAAATGATTTGATTAAATTCGAATCGTGCGAGAAACTCGAATATATTCAATTGAATTCGGATCAGTTTGTAACTCGAATGAGGCGACTTAATTCGATTTTACATTATTATATTTATGTTAATTAAAATTTTGTTTTAGATTTATTGAAATCTATGTTCATACTCCATACATATTATGTCACAGTAACTATTATTCGGCTTAACACGAGTTGATTCGAATCATGTAAAATGTGATTCAAGCCAATTTATTAAGGGCTTGATTCGAATGATTTGAATTGCTCGATCCGATCTGACCATCACATTATTAAGTATAATGTATACACTAATAATTTATACCTACTTAGGCATGTATGTGCTTAAAATTTCCACATTCAAATTAAATTACAGAAAAAAAACAAAACAAATCAGCATGCAATTGTAAGTTCTACAAAATTGTCCATGCAGCTTGTTTAACCCATAACCTGTCAATGCTACCTTTAAAGAAGTCAACATAACAATCGCATCCTGAATTAAACTAGTATCTTCTAATGCATAATAAATATATCTATTTCGCCATTTTCTATCATGCACACTCTACAAACTCTATGAATTCGTCAGGCGTCATTTCTTGAGGTTAATGTTATAATTACGACCATAAATACAGTTGCATATAAAATGGCAATATATTTAAAGCAACTCGACAATGTCACGTATTTTTATTATTTGCATAATATATAAGAACAATCTAAATTTGTTGTTTTAGCAATTTTAAACATAATGTTTACTTCAATCATGAATTGCGAAGAGCGAGAAACGTCAAGCATGAGTGAGTAAATTGACATTTGAAATTACTTCAGGGATTTTCAACCTTTTGTCAGAATCATTAAAAACTTCTTGTCAAATCTTGTCTCAACGGCTTGCTGAATTTCAATAATTTTGTATCAAATAAATAAATAGCAACTTCACTTATATTAATTATATACTTGACTACTGGTGCATGGCATCGTGCCTTAAGGCAAATTGCTGGAACTTCTCGTACCAAAAAATTTTCTTTTTAAAAAAGATTAATTTTTTTTAAACTTTGAAAAATTAGGTTTTTAGAAAAATTTTAAAATTTTGAGAAAATTACTTTTCTTTGTTTCGAAATATTTTGCAAATTTTGAAATTTTTTTCAAAGCATCGTACTTTTTTAATGCATAGAGACGAAATATCGAAGCGCGTAAGCGCCGCGTCGCCCGCGTTATGGCATCCGAAGAAATGTAAACAAAATTAAAACGTATTAGTAAAATCTATGTCTAACGATAATTTTTTTTTTGTTTTGTTACTAGATTGTACTAATTACGAATGACTGGTAACTGAATCAAATTATATATTTTCAAGTCCAGATGAGTTCAATATGAATGATTCATAATATGAATATTCATATTGAAGTAAAAAAAATTTAAAGAAATAACGTCACTTCAATATCATGTATTAATAAATCTAAGGTCTTTATAAATATATAAGTTTAACACAATTTATTATACAACAAAATTGCACAAAACACTTCATAGATGTACAGCTTATCCCAATAGACATCACACTAAACTTGATTTTTATTTAAGTAATAATAATTATTTTTTAATAATAAATATAGTTATTTCTCCATCACTTTATAAATACTCGGCATTTGACTTTTTCTGATGACTATTAAAAGTCAAAAATTATGCATAACATTAAACAAATCTGATGAGTTACATTACACACTAGTATAAATATTTTTATTAAAATTGATTAGTGTACCTCAAGATTATTTATTCTACAGTCTTTTCAATAATAATATCAATATTTTTATGATTATATAAAACACTACTTATTTATATTTTTTTAATTAAACTTATTGGCAATTAATTAAAATTTAAACAGCCTGTTTATAATGTCTATTAAAATAATAATATTGTTATTGAATAATATAATGTGAGCTGGTTCTAAGAAGAAAATGTCATTCAATATTATTAAACTGAAGACACACAAAAGCATTCTCTCGTATGTTGTATTAATTTGTTAATATTATAAATTGATATTGATTATAAATGAATATTATTATAAATACTAACAGTTGTGACACAGTTGTACAAGTATCCATATAACTAAAGAAATCCCAGAATTTTATATTGTTTGAATTTTAATCACATTGCACACAACTAAATTATTATTAAGGGAAAACTAACTGTCCCATTATAATATCAATTATATTTGCAATATACATTCCTATTTATTTTTTATTATAAAAAACAAAAATATATTTATTTAAGTGTTTATTTTTATTAATTTACATATGTCTATAAAATCACAATGCCGCCACAAAATAAAAAAAATCAGCAGCAAGTGTGCTCAACATTCAAATTTTGCATTTATATTAAATAAAAAATCTGAAAATTAAATGTTTTTTAAAGATAATTTAAATTACTTAGAACAGTTAAATATTTACAGTTTAATACAAAGTGCTATAGACCAAAACAATGAAAATATCATTGACATTTTACAAAATTCTTAGTTATTATCTTATTTACAATGTCACAATTCCAATAAAGAAAATCTCTAAGAACATTCTGTAAATTACAGCTCTCAATAAACTTATAGTAATCAGAACATTGCAATAACAAGAACATAAATGCTTTTGATAATCAAATACATCATCACATCATAATATCGTAATCATTGTTTGTTTTGTTTAAACTTTAAATCTGTGTTATATCTTGATATTGCAAATTCTTTTTTTTTCATATTGGACATAAAATTAAATCATATATAGGACATGAATTGTGTGATACTAACTAAACACATCACTTTTATACATAATTTATTAAATTTTTCAGTACATGTTAAAGTCAAATACGATATGACCAAATAATATACCTAAAATTATTCAATCAATTTTTTTCTAAATAAGTGTTCAGTTTAAATGTGCAACCTGACATGATTAGCATCATGGCATGGTACTAAAATCAAAGAATATATGTATTATTTGGAGCAATAAAACATTAAAAAACAAAAGTTATATAATATTTGTATTTGATGGCTGA
The DNA here is from genome assembly GCF_003426905.1 of Ctenocephalides felis. Classification (NCBI taxonomy): domain Eukaryota; kingdom Metazoa; phylum Arthropoda; class Insecta; order Siphonaptera; family Pulicidae; genus Ctenocephalides; species Ctenocephalides felis. Next base: position 11,002,333 of record NW_020539725.1, on the reverse strand, counting down.
AAAGAGTTAAAGTTTGTTTACCAAGTAATCAACAAATTATACAAATTTAT
>NW_020539725.1:10985894-11001283 GCF_003426905.1 Ctenocephalides felis | reverse complement strand
CGAAACCATCTGGTGGCGAAACGGAGTTCGTCGAGTTTGCTAGTTTATTTATAAATGTAAATTCTGTACTCTCTTCCATGTGTTTAATAGTTCCTAATAAATAGCGAAGTGCAAACATATAAATACTAAAATTTAGATAATAATTGGAGTTATTCAGTTGAGTTTAAAGATTTTACCGATTTTAAAACAATGACTGCGACTTAATATAGAAAAATGACTCAAGATGCGATCCCAGCTGTGATAATATATACTGGTACATCTGTGATAAATATACTGGTATATTTTTTCCAGAATTTTATTTGGAGCGCACTTTAGGCCAATTTTCTATATTTTCATTAAACGCAGTCATCGTTTTAAAATCTGTGAAATCTTTAAATTCAACTGGAAAACTACAATTCAAAGAGGTATGTCGCATAAGTTGTATCAGATAGAGTACGTGGTGCAAGTAATAAAACCTCGACCTTGCAACACAAGGTTCTGAATTCAAATCACCCATTGTGTGCAACCTGATATCGAGCATTCTATGTAAAATGTGTTTCCATTGAAAATATCATCCCAAATAGAAAAAGACCATCATTGACCTGTCTTCTAATAAGAACTATATTAAAACTAAAATAAGTCAACCTTTGCGTTTATATTGGAAAAAATAATCACAACACATAACCATCAAAACAACTTCAAGAATCTGATTCGGATTCGGAGTTTAAGAACAAAAAAATATCAAATTGAAATTTGAAAAATTAAATTATATTGAAATTTGAATTAGTTTTGCTTACTCTAAAATTTTGGTCTTTTTGTTAGGCAAAGCTATACATTGAGTTAATTTTTCTCCGGCTAAGTCATGCCTTCTCCTAGAATTGAGAGGTGATGGCCGAACGTCAATGATTCCATTAGTTCTGGTCCAATTTCCGAATGTTTCCACAAGTAACTCTCTCGTTGGTGAAATTTTATATACTGAAAAATATCCAACACAACACACTCCATAATAAACTCTACGCATAATAAATACAAAACTAAAGGATTGAATCAACACAATCGGTTCAGACGTTCTCTCAAATAAAGTTATATGCACAAATTTGTATTATTATATTTCCGCGATATCAATTACCTATATACAACTAAGGAAAGTTTAAGAAATCGTTTTATCTCTTTAGCTATTTTAGTAACTGATCTTAAAGTAAAGCTAAAAATCTTAATATTTTTTTCAGCTATTCTTAATATAGCAGTAAAAAATATAATCTTAAAAATAAAAGTTTTTCAAACGTGATATATATGTATGAAACATATATATATATATATATATATATATATATATATATGAAAGTAATTCATTTACAGCTGTTCATTCGAATAACAGTCTGTTTCATGATTTGCACAAATTTTTTACAAAGTTAATATTATTTTTCTATATAAGAATATTTTATTTCTACTTTACCTTGATATAAATGCAAATGACTGCTTCTGTTCTCTACTATAATAACATTGCTATCGGGCAGTATATTCAATTTTGTAAGGTATTCCAAAAAACTATAATCTGAATCTCTTGTCAACAAAATCCAAGTAAATGGAAAATTGAATAACTTGTATTCATCTGCCTGTGAAAGTTGTTATAAATAATATCAAACATTTAAAAAAAAGTTGTTTGAAGTAAATATTATATAACTGAAACAACAAATTGAAATCAACTATCTAAATATTCCAGAATCTAGATCACGAACTTAAGCTTATAATTTGAATTGTTAAATCCTTTTAGTGTTTTGATAAAATAATGCGACAATATAAAAATTCATGTATTTCCTTGCAAATTCATGTATTTCCTTGCAAACAATTCTATAATCAATTTAGTTTCATTTCTGTAATCAGATTATAGAAGTCCAGAAGTAGTAAAATGTGAGATTAATCTAGAATCTAGAATATTAAGACCAACAACTTAAGATATCAGCGATTCAAAAAATTCACTTTAAATATGTTTTCAAAAATTATACATAAGGACAAAAATTTCGCCAAAATTATAAACATTGCCATCAAACATTTCCCGAATTGCTAAAACTAAAAATTAAATTTTATAAAAAAGATTCAAAATTTGTTTTTTGAAAATTTTGAAATTTTTGAAAAAAAATGACTTTTTTGAAAAAAAAATTTTTTTTTTTTAATTTGAAATATTTTGGAAATTTTGAACTTTTTTGAGCTGCTTAGAGATACAATATCGAGCGCGTTAGCGCCGCGTCGCAGCCTAAGGGAAAAACAATGTTACAGAACTTATAGAAATAAATAAACAAAATTGATACACATTATTGAAATCAACTGATAATTTGATGTGCATATGTCTAATGATCATTTTTCGACCGCCGAATGGCATTTTTTTTTTTACTTTTTTACTCGAACTCGAAAACCGCTAGACCTGCCTTCCAAAAATTTAAAAAGTTCTTCATTTAAGTAAAATGATTTTTGAATTATAAAAATCGGAAGTTCCGTTCTCTTAAAAACCTAATTACCATTTTAGGCAATTTCTGTCTCGTCCAAAAACTAATCAGCACGTCTCTTTATCAATAGGAATGGAATTTTTTTAATCATTCAAATCGGCTGAACCGTGTTCCAAAATCGTCGTCAAAAATTTGTACCCAAACATACATACACACACAAATACATCCATTTTTTCCAAGGTATGCCAAAATGTTCAGAAACCTCTGAGACTTGAAGATATATAAAAATGTTCATTTACGAATTTTTTTTCGATTAGTATAACTTACACTATGAGAAGTTAAAAATGTTGTAATTGCAATTACAACAAAATTTTGTTAATACATACATATGTAATGCAAGGATGACTAAAACATAATACTAATGTTAGGCAAAATAGCAAGGGCATTAAAAAATTGAATACTTACTATTAAAATAAATCAGCTATCAAAACGTTTAGATCGCGTTTGTGGAATTAACTCACAAAATATATATTTTATAAATATAATTTTAAAACTAGTTATTTCAGATTGTAGAACAGGTTCAATATATAATGTTATCAACACCCAGAGGCGGATCCAGGGGGTGTGTTACTGGGGTAAGACTTAGATAGAACACCAATTCAGCAATAAATCGTATTGCCAATATACGTTCTATAGATAATTTAATTACGTGACCCCTCCCTGGCGCCAAAGCTGGATCCGCCACTGTAAACACCTAAATATATTTCACTGTAACATAACTGTATGAGCATGTATACCAGTGCTAGAATATCCTCGGCATCAGAACAGGAAATGTCCAGAATAAATATTTCATGTTGTTGCAAATTTGAGGTTTTTTCATAATCCTGCCAACTTTTATTGTAAGATAATGTCCGAATCCCCGTGAAAGGAAGCGAATGATAAAAATGGATCGACTTCTCTATAATTTAAAAAAAATAGTAATAATAATAAAATGTTTTGACTGACTTCCTAGCCTTCATTCAATATAAAATGAACTTAATTAATTAAAACTAACAAATCAAAATCTAAGTAAAAAAAATAACGATTTGATATCCTAATCAAATAAATAAATTAATAGAAGATTTATAGATCTTTGGAGAAATAAAACGACAGTAATACTCCATGGTATGAAGATGTCAACTTTGGTAAAATATTTTGTTTAAACAAAAAAAAACAATAATTAGAGTATTTTAAATGTATATCAAATATGACATAATTGTAAGTTTTGAATAGTTCTGCTGTTTTCGCAATGTTAACAAAATGTATTACCATGGTGCACATCCTCATACCATAAAGTATTACTGATATCTCGACGCAAACTTTTATAAATTTATCAACCATTTATTTATTTATTCATTTAATCAATTTACGACAGATAATTTATATATAATTAGTTTTAATCAAATATAGATAATTTTCACCACAGAAAAAATCTATTTTATATACACACCAAGTGCAAGAATTTATATATATATATTTATATATATATATATATATATATATATGTATGTATTACCATGTTCTTTGCATAATAGATTCGTTATAGATGCTGGTTTGCCAGAAAAATCCACAAAATCTTGTAAAAAATCTAACATTGTACCATTTCCATCAGCTGTGGCAGATAAAGACTTAATACAAAATAAAATTGCGAAAGCCTGTAAATTAATGTTGTAAATTTTTCTTGAATTTAAAAATAATAATTTGTACTCACGATTCCTATAAGACTTTTGTACATTTTGAATTCACTTCCAACTAGCATTCCTTTTATCTGATAGTTGTAAAGAAAATGAGCGTGATATGGCTTGAAATGAATAATACTATGTCTAATAAATAATACTATGTCTTCTCAATAATTAAAACTTACTTCAAACAAAAAACCTCAATTAAAACTACTAGAAATTATGCGTTATAGTTGCTCGTGATTTAATTATATGTTATCAAAAAATCTGTTGGCCTATACTTATAATAAACATAAATTCAGGTTAAACTTCTTGTGAAAATTATATCAGCAGTTCTTTATATATTATTATCCATTTTCGTTGTCATATTATGAATTAGGAATCATTTAACTTCAACTTCATCACAATATTTTGGTATTTATAAATACTACAGATCAGGTTGGCAACTAAGTAAATGCGGATTTTTGTTACAAAATCAGACATTTTTTTCATGGAAGTAAATAACTTTGTCCACTTTTTGTCAACTTTCAAGCAGCATCATTGTCTCACTTTCATAAAATATCTGGTTTTTATTAGTAAATTAAATTAGTAAATCAAACTAATCAAATCAAACATGTCGTGAGGCCGTAATATTTTAGTAAGTTCTATAAGACAATGATATATATCGCCAAAAAAGTTCCACGAAAATCGACTTAAATTTGTTTTTACAACAGTTAATTACAAGAAAACGGCTCGGTAGATTTTCACTTAAAACTAATCAGTATCATTTTCGACTAATATGTTTCGATATTAGTTTTTGATTTTTTATGTGGACGAAAAGTTTAACACTTTTTTCCAAATTACAACTTCCATATTACTTGGCTGATCGTCGCGCAAAATTGATTAACGCTAGTCCATCGAATGGTTTTTAAATTTTTGAAATCGGTCTAGCCGTTTTTGAGAAAACGTCGATTTACGGCAAAAAATCTGTTCACATACACACACACATACTTTTTCGAAATTTAATCTCATTCGTTTCAGAATGGCTTGAAACTTCGAGAAAACATAAAATTAGCAAATCGGATTTTTTTATGAAAACAAACTTCTCCTTCGAGAAGTTAATTATGATATCATGAAAATGTGAGTTTAATAATAAATCGAATAAATGTTAGCTCACCATAATACATATACAGGTATTATAAAACAAATACTTCTTGTGTTCAACAAAATATATTTAGTTAAAAACATGATAAATAATTTAATATTCTTCAGAATTTAGAATTGATTACCTTTATGTACCTTATATCTAATACATTATAATGTATTATAATTAATTTATTACTTAATTAAATTAAGTAATTTTAATCCTTTAAAAAAATGGAAATATGCTCAGAATTTCTTTTATATGATTAAAAATATATAAGACCAAATTGATGATTTGATTATTTCGTTTAATTAAAATCATTAAATTTGTAAATCATGTCAGCTTAGCAATATTTTTTATCCATTGTCATTATGAAACAATTATTTCTTCAATATGAAGTATATAATTAAAAATATGATATAAAATTATATATCTCTTAGAATTTAAACAACCACTCACTTATTTCGAAGAAATCAAAGTTCTTTTTCACTTCTTCTGTTTTTAGTATTTATATTCAATTTAGTCCAGATCTTTTCGGAATTACAATGCACTAGCATATGTTGGTTTAACTCCTTCTTCGTCTCGCATTTCAATTTACATATTTCACACATGAGTCTTGCAGGATTTTTATTATGTATTTTAGCATGATGTTTATTTAAGTCAGATGTATTATTATAAGATTTTCCACAAATTTCACACTGAAATGGTCTTGTGCCCAGATGAATCACTAAATGTTTATTTAAATCAGATGGGGTCACGAATTTTTTTCCACAAACTTCACACTGAAAAGGCTTGAAACCAGTATGTAGCGAAATGTGCCTTACTAAATGTGGTTTTTGTTTAAAACTCTTTTTACAAATGTCACAAGAAAAAGGTTTAACATTTGTATGTATTAATAAATGTCTTTGAAGGTGCGATTTCTGAGTAAATAATTTATAGCACACTTGACACTGATATGATTTATTTTTCTTGTGCTTTTTTACATGCTTTTCAAGCTCTTGTACAGATGAGAAAGTATCTATGCAAAACTGACAATTATATTCGACTTCAGCATTATGAGGTTCTGATTTTATTATTACTTCCTGATTGAATAAGGAACTAATAGGTACGTCTATGTTTTCAGCGTAATCATGATCAACATGATGATTTTTATTCTTGTCTTCCAAATCTATTTCATTTTTTATCGAGATATAATTAGAGTAACACACATGTAATTTTCTATCTGATTTCAGACATTTCTCTCTAAATGAAGCAGCTACTCTTAATTCTTCTAAACACATGGAACAAATTTGCTTTGGGAAGCCATCATTTTCTGAAATCTACACAAATTAAAAATTATTTTAGTGACCGACAAATTGTTATTCGATGATTAATTTAAATCATGTGACACCAAAACAAATATCTAATCTAATAAATGACTATATTAGAAAATTGTATAAATGAAAGAGTGAATCATAAAATAAATATCATTAGGATTGTACGCATTAATGATGGAAATTTTAAGTAGCAATGTGATGACTCAAAAATTTCCTGATTCAAATCAGAAACAAATCTGATTCCAATCAAGTCTATTTTACAGATTGACAAAAGCTAAAATTGCATTGCGTTTAGAATATACTAGCTGACCCGGCAAACGTTGTTTTGCTAAGTAAGTTATATTCTAAACAATTTCTAGAGAATCAAAAATATTAATACTATAAGTGTATAAGGATGTATTGTTTGAATGCTATATACAATGAGGTATTATCAAAACAATAAACCCCATTAGTTTGTCTATGTTTTTGTCAATACAATCAAACTGGAAGCTTTATACACTTTCTATAGAAATCATGGTATAATCCAATCCAAGTCTTTTTTGGTATTTCAACTTATTGATTACGTTTTAAGTTTTTCAGATTCTTCTGGATTCTGGATTTTGTGTATAATTGTAAATAATACTACTGAGCTTATACAAATTTTTCAAATTTCTGCGAGGAGAGATAGAAAATGAATTAGATATAACTGCTCTGACCTGCTTTTTAAAAAGTTTCAAGTAACATACCTTGAATTAAAGTAAATTTAATAAAAAGTATGTACGTAGAGCAGGGCAAGGCACAAAGGTCCAATTTGAGTTTGAGCAAATATAAATTTTATTATGAAAATCAAATCAATTTTATCACAACAAATGACACATTTCAAACAAACAATTATCTTACTACGTTCAGTAAAACTACCAGCTTCTTCATCATTGTAAAAATGTGCTTTTTTCTGTCTTTCAAATATTTGTTATCTAGACCTTTTTACCCTATAGGCGGGGTAACTTGGAACGGCCAGATGGCAAACAGGTTTAATGTATTATTTTAATTTTAAAGGTATTTACAAAATAATTACATTTTTAACTAATGTTAAAAAAGTACCAACAGAAGAAATTACTTTTACTATGGATTTTCAAAGATGACCGTTTATCTCCCAATATCAAAGTCATAAGAATCAAGGTTATAGATGGTTATACAAAAACAGGATGAAAAGTATCCTATGTGTTTCTCCTGGCTCTAAACTACCTCCCTGCCAATTTTCATCTAAATCGGTTCAGCCGTTCGTGAGTTATAAGTGTTGCTACTTAAGCGATCCTCTTTTATATATATATAAATGACCAATATACTTGTTTACAGTGAAGGATGACAATAAAACAAGTTTATTACAATTTTTTTTTCAAATAATTTAATTTTGAAGATGGTTAAAATATATTTTGAAATTGATTAATAAATAACCAAACACTTCTGCATACCAATATTGTGGCTAAAAAAATCAGTCCACTACCATAAAGATTACAATTATTTCTTTGTAATGAATTTGCCATTGCTTGCATAATCAAATTACATATGATTTACCCGAGAGCCTTACAGGCCACTATTCATCAAATACAAAATTTTGACTGTAACAAATATTTATATTTGGCAAAAATCTATTGCAGTGTATGCTGATAAAACTATTGATTTATTAAGAAATGATGACAATGACCACAATATGTTGAATAAAAATTTATTTAATTTAATAAATCATCGCTAAGAACTTCATTGGGAGCCAAGATCTATAATAAGCTACCTGATGGATGGAGATGCAAAACCAGATTCACTTTTAAAAATATTGTTAAAAATTATTTACTAAATAATCCTTATTATTCTATAAATACATTTTTAGAATATTTATGTATTGTAAATCACTTAAATTGTAACTATTGAATTTTAATAATGTTCTATTCTATTCTATTCTATGTGAAAAACAAGATAAATCATGTTCTGAATTCAAGAATTTAACATATGGTCTCTAAAACACATGTTTATTACAAAATTAAGTATGTATAAACATTTCACAAACAAATTTGATTCAGGCAGAAGCAAAGAACACAATAATGCTGTTGTATCCCTTCAGAAATTGAAAGGCTCGCATGCAAGCAAACAATTCAAATAATTCGATTTCATTCAATTCATGAGAGTATCTCAAATGATTTGATTAAATTCGAATCGTGCGAGAAACTCGAATTATTCAATTGAATTCGGATCAGTTTGTAACTCGAATGAGGCGACTTAATTCGATTTTACATTATTATATTTATGTTAATTAAAATTATTTTGTTTTAGATTTATTGAAATCTATGTTCATACTCCATACATATTATGTCACAGTAACTATTATTCGGCTTAACACGAGTTGATTCGAATCATGTAAAATGTGATTCAAGCCAATTTATTAAGGGCTTGATTCGAATGATTTGAATTGCTCGATCCGATCTGACCATCACATTATTAAGTATAATTGTATACACTAATAATTTATACCTACTTAGGCATGTATGTGCTTAAAATTTCCACATTCAAATTAAATTACAGAAAAAAACAAAACAAATCAGCATGCAATTGTAAGTTCTACAAAATTGTCCATGCAGCTTGTTTAACCCATAACCTGTCAATGCTTACCTTTAAAGAAGTCAACATAACAATCGCATCCTGAATTAAACTAGTATCTTCTAATGCATTAATAAATATATCTATTTCGCCATTTTCTATCATGCACACTCTACAAACTCTACTGAATTCGTCAGGCGTCATTTCTTGAGGTTAATGTTATAATTACGACCATAAATACAGTTGCATATAAAATGGCAATATATTTTAAGCCAACTCGACAATGTCACGTATTTTTATTATTTGCATAATATATAAGAACAATCTAAATTTGTTGTTTTAGCAATTTTAAACATAATGTTTACTTCAATCATGAATTGCGAAGAGCGAGAAACGTCAAGCATGAGTAAATTGACATTTGAAATTACTTCAGGGATTTTCAACCTTTTGTCAGAATCATTTAAAACTTCTTGTCAAATCTTGTCTCAACGGCTTGCTGAATTTCAATAATTTTGTATCAAATAAATAAATAGCAACTTCACTTATATTAATTATATACTTGACTACTGGTGCATGGCATCGTGCCTTAAGGCAAATTGCTGGAACTTCTCGTACCAAAAAATTTTCTTTTTAAAAAAGATTAATTTTTTTTTAAACTTTGAAAAATTAGGTTTTTAGAAAAATTTTAAAGTTTTGAGAAAAATTACTTTTCTTTGTTTCGAAATATTTTGCAAATTTTGAACTTTTTTTCAAAGCATCGTACTTTTTTAACTGCATAGAGACGAAATATCGAAGCGCGTAAGCGCCGCGTCGCCCGCGTTATGGCATCCGAAGAAATGTAAACAAAATTAAAACGTATTAGTAAAATCTATGTCTAACGATAATTTTTTTTTTTGTTTTGTTACTAGATTGTACTAATTACGAATGACTGGTAACCTGAATCAAATTATATATTTTTCAAGTCCAGATGAGTTCAATATGAATGATTCATAATATGAATATTCATATTGAAGTAAAAAAAATTTAAAGAAATAACGTCACTTCAATATCATGTATTAATAAATCTAAGGTCTTTATAAATATATAAGTTTAACACAATTTATTATACAACAAAATTGCACAAAAACACTTTCATAGATGTACAGCTTATCCCAATAGACATCACACTAAACTTGATTTTTATTTAAGTAATAATAATTATTTTTTAATAATAAATATAGTTATTTCTCCATCACTTTATAAATACTCGGCATTTGACTTTTTCTGATGACTATTAAAAGTCAAAAATTTATGCATAACATTAAACAAATCTGATGAGTTACATTACACACTAGTATAAAATATTTTTATTAAAATTGATTTAGTGTACCTCAAGATTATTTATTCTACAGTCTTTTCAATAATAATATCAATATTTTTATGATTATATAAAACACTACTTATTTATATTTTTTTTAATTAACTTATTGGCAATTAATTAAAATTTTAACAGCCTGTTTATAATGTTCTATTAAAATAATAATATTGTTATTGAATAATATAATGTGAGCTGGTTCTAAGAAGAAAATGTCATTCAATATTATTAAACTGAAGACACACAAAAGCATTCTCTCGTATGTTGTATTAATTTGTTAATATTATAAATTGATATTGATTATAAATGAATATTATTATAAATACTAACAGTTGTGACACAGTTGTACAAGTATCCATATAACTAAAGAAATCCCAGAATTTTTATATTGTTTGAATTTTAATCACATTGCACAACTAAATTATTATTAAGGGAAAACTAACTGTCCCATTATAATATCAATTATATTTGCAATATACATTCCTATTTATTTTTTATTATATACAAAACAAAAATATATTTATTTTAAGTGTTTATTTTTATTAATTTACATATGTCTATAAAATCACAATGCCGCCACAAAATAAAAAAAAATCAGCAGCAAGTGTGCTCAACATTCAAATTTTGCATTTATATTAAATAAAAAATCTGAAAATTAAATGTATTTTTAAAGATAATTTAAATTACTTAGAACAGTTAAATATTTACAGTTTAATACAAAGTGCTATAGACCAAAACAATGAAAATATCATTGACATTTTACAAAATTCTTAGTTATTATCTTATTTACAATGTCTACAATTCCAATAAAGAAAATCTCTAAGAACATTCTGTAAATTACAGCTCTCAATAACTTATAGTAATCAGAACATTGCAATAACAAGAACATAAATGCTTTTGATAATCAAATACATCATCACATCATAATATCGTAATCATTGTTTGTTTTGTTTAAACTTTAAATCTGTGTTATATCTTGATATTGCAAATTTCTTTTTTTTCATATTGGACATAAAATTAAATCATATATAGGACATGAATTGTGTGATACTAACTAAACACATCACTTTTATACATAATTTAATTAAATTTTTCAGTACATGTTAAAGTCAAATACTATATGACCAAATAATATACCTAAAATTATTCAATCAATTTTTTTCTAAATAAGTGTTCAGTTTAAATGTTGCAACCTGACATGATTAGCATCATTGCATGGTTACTAAAATCAAAGAATATATGTATTATTTGGAGCAATAAAAAATTAAAAAACAAAAGTTATATAAATTTGTATTTGATGGCTGAAAAGATGTTTAAAGTTTGTTTACCAAGTAATCAACAAATTATACAAATTTATCAAAATTTAACTTATATATCACTTGCATTAATTACTATTAATCATACTATATATGTATGTATATTTAAGCATTTGAATGCTGATCCAATCAGACTACAATCTAGAGAACAAAACAATAGTTTCATACATTTTCCAATCAAAATAAAAATAAAATACAGATGTATTGAAAGTTAATGACCGGTATTAATTCTAATCACTAAAAATGAAAAAAGATCAATATATGATCCCTTTATTAATATTTAATATAATTATCTACATAATACCTAATCTCATTCCTGGTAATACCGTGTATGAAGGATTTATAACTTCATTAAACATTTCATTCAAACATTTATTAAGCATTTGTACCTTTCAGTCTGCCTATGTTCAAAAAAGCTATTTGAATAAATAAAAAAATTAATTTAAAATTTCATTAATTATTTTATGACCATTTCATTGTATATTACATATGAGTTACAGAAATTAAATATTAATTAAAAGTTAGAAAAAATTATACCAATGTTATATTACATTTAATTAAAACTAAAGTTGTGTAAATACTTCGTTAGCACCAGGCTTTCCCAACATCTTCTCATTACCAGTTTGCTGCTGGTAATCCCTAGCACAAATCACAAACATTCATTCTATACATTCACTAATAAATAATGCATTCATTGCAAATGTTGAGGGTAAAAATTTGAAAAAAAAACTAAATACTTATATAAAATATTCAATTTGAAAAATCTGAAAATAATGTTGCGTAATTATTTCATTTCATAACCAATGGGTGTTTGAGATTAAATTTACACTAATCTAACTTTTGCAAGTGTTAGCTATAGCTTGAATCAGTCTAATTTTTTTAAAAAAATGAATATAATGATGAATATTTAGCAATAAATAATGCATTTTAGCTTCGAATTTAAATTTTTACTTGATATATTCCCTATTGAACTTTAGTACTATGTTCTTGAGAGTACCTCCTACAAGCTTGTTCTCGTTCATTAGCATCAAAATACCAAAGTGTGATAGCATATCTTGTTTGATGTGCAGGTTGCACTTCATGAGGATTTCTGCGATCAGACCAGAAAAACAATATGCGGTCAAACACAGGTTCTATATTAGCCACCCTGTCGCATCCTATAAGAGATATAAAAAAATCACTTTTAACAAAATGTTACTAAAACTTTACTTTACATTAGCAATGGATGTCATTCAAAAAATTGTTGAAGTTTCGACAAGGAATAATTTTTAAATTTATCAAATAGTAAAAACCAAGATTTCAGTCAAAGTTAAATTCATAAGATTGATCACAAATGTTTATGATATATACATATTTTAAAAATATTTTGGCTTCAAGATTGCAACATTAAAATGGTAATTTTGTTCTTAGCAGATTTTAAGAAATTTATTAAAAATCATTTTACAGAATTGACAATTTTCATATATGTTTTGTATGAATATTCAATTCATTTAAATCAATTTGGTAATACCATATATAAATATTAGGTTACCTTCAGGAAATATTCGTAGAAGTCCCCCATATTTTTGAACATCCCAGTCTGGATTGAGATAATAAATGGCAGTAATGCATCGACCATCGCTATTTGGATTATCTACATGTTTTACATAGTGGGTCCCAGATCCAGGATAGCAAGCTACCATAGCCTAATTAATTTAAATTCAACAAAAATAAATGAAATATTATTTGCAATAAAACTTTGATCATCAATTACTTATAGGCCATCAAATTATAACAAACAAATGATTTAAATTAAATTTGTATCTCAATAATATGAATCTTTATAAGAAATGTTAATGAAATCTAACTAACTGGGAAAATCAACTTTTCAATATTTTAATATAAACATTAAATATCAACAGCATGAATGTCTTTCATTTTAATATATCTACACGGCATAATAATATTGATAACTATCACAAAAAAAATTAGAAAAAAAAATTATCACATAAGTTTGAAAATGATGAGCTTTTAAGTGCAATCCAAAACTTTGGTCAAACCAACAATTTTTCGATTATTGTACTTGATTTTCATTAATATTGTTCTTAAATGTTGGAACTTTAATCGTTAATAACATTTCTGAGACCACAGTCCAAAATAATGATACATTGTCTTAAATTTTTAAAAATTAAGATTTTTGTTAACTTATGAAATTATAATTTTCAAAATTCGCTCTCTTTAAAAAAAAATGTACTGGTATTAGCAGCTTACATCAAAAGTTGATGTATCAGCAGGATTGTAAACTTGATATTTTTATAATAAAAAGATCTAGAAAGAAATAAAAACTAAAAAATAACACAATTTTTGCCCGTGCACTTCATTTATTCACGCATATTGATCTTGCGTGTACAAAAAATTTGAACTGATGATATACATATAATAAAACTGAAAAACGGCTTTTACTAGTTACCTTGGTTCTGCCATTGATGACGTACTGCCCCATTTTACCATTGTTTGCCATCTTATTTGAAGTCATAATTACTGCATCAACCTAAAAAACAAAAAGCATGAAAATTATAAAATAAATTATTAAACAACTAATAAAAAATTGAAACTCCTACTAGTTTCATGCTTACTATCAGTATTGCAAAATTAAACCCAAAACAAATTGTTAATAAATTATTGATTTTATTGCAAATTAAATATTTCTTTTTACCTTGCCAATTAATTGGCCTATATTATAACAATCTGCCTCTCTTCCATCTTTCCAAGCAATTTGATCACCTCTAATTGTTTTTATATTCTGATTATATTTGCTTGATACTAATTGACCATCCTAAAATATAATCGAACATCAGTTAATAATTACACAAAAGTTACCAATGTCCACTTTAGTATTAGTACTTATCTGTTTGATTTTAAAATCATTATTAGTAAATATTGGTTGATGCATAATAATATTGTATGAAGGATTAGTCATTATGCAATAAGATTCCATTTTCTCCCAGTAGACCCTATTTTTCCACAAAGTTTGTCTGTATGTCTGTTTGTCATATGTTCATACCCAAATCCAACAAAAACATTTAAAAACCTTACCAAAATCGAATATATGATCTAACCATGTAATGATTAAAAATGTTTGAAACTAACTGATCATCTGATAAGGAATGATAATATGCCTAGAAACAAATGCTATGGCATAAATGATTTTTTAAAATAGCGAAAGGATAATGTACGCTATGTTGCAATGTGTATGATCTCTAACCCCTATAGTAAATTAATTATGAAAGTAATAACTAAAAATAAAAGAATCCTTTATGATTTTATAAAAAATGCCTCAATAATCTCTGAATGACTGTGGTGACTTTGCACACCGTATGTAATTAGGCAGATTAATTGGAAGACAATGACCTCATAATATTACCACAATGTATAAATATTTTCGATTTTAAATGTAAAAATGATAAAAACTTAAATATTTTATTAATTAGTTATATTGAACCTATTTATCTCCCTTCAATAGAAAATTGATTGAAATATTCCTAACTGCAATATGAAATAAATGATGGTATAAAACCTTTCATTATTTAAA
>NW_020539725.1:10959265-10984894 GCF_003426905.1 Ctenocephalides felis | reverse complement strand
AAACCAGTATGTAGCGAAATGTGCCTTACTAAATGTGGTTTTTGTTTAAAACTCTTTTTACAAATGTCACAAGAAAAAGGTTTAACATTTGTATGTATTAATAAATGTCTTTGAAGGTGCGATTTCTGAGTAATAATTTATAGCACACTTGACACTGATATGATTTATTTTTCTTGTGCTTTTTTACATGCTTTTCAAGCTCTTGTACAGATGAGAAAGTATCTATGCAAAACTGACAATTATATTCGACTTCAGCATTATGAGGTTCTGATTTTATTATTACTTCCTGATTGAATAAGGAACTAATAGGTACGTCTATGTTTTCAGCGTAATCATGATCAACATGATGATTTTTATTCTTGTCTTCCAAATCTATTTCATTTTTATCGAGATATAATTAGAGTAACACACATGTAATTTTCTATCTGATTTCAGACATTTCTCTCTAAATGAAGCAGCTACTCTTAATTCTTCTAAACACATGGAACAAATTTGCTTTGGGAAGCCATCATTTTCTGAAATCTACACAAATTAAAATTTTTAGTGACCGACAAATTGTTATTCGATGATTAATTTAAATCATGTGACACCAAAAAAAATATCTAATCTAATAAATGACTATATTAGAAAATTGTATAAATGAAAGAGTGAATCATAAAATAAATATCATTAGGATTGTACGCATTAATGATGGAAATTTTAAGTAGCAATGTGATGACTCAAAAATTTCCTGATTCAAATCAGAAACAAATCTGATTCCAATCAAGTCTATTTTACAGATTGACAAAAGCTAAAATTGCATTGCGTTTAGAATATACTAGCTGACCCGGCAAACGTTGTTTTGCTAAGTAAGTTATATTCTAAACAATTTCTAGAGAATCAAAAATATTAATACTATAAGTGTATAAGGATGTATTGTTTGAATGCTATATACAATGAGGTATTATCAAAACAAATAAACCCCATTAGTTGTCTATGTTTTTGTCAATACAATCAAACTGGAAGCTTTATACACTTTCTATAGAAATCATGGTATAATCCAATCCAAGTCTTTTTTGGTATTTCAACTTATTGATTACGTTTTAAGTTTTTCAGATTCTTCTGGATTCTGGATTTTGTGTATAATTGTAAATAATACTACTGAGCTTATACAAATTTTTCAAATTTCTGCGAGGAGAGATAGAAAATGAATTAGATATAACTGCTCTGACCTGCTTTTTAAAAAGTTTCAAGTAACATACCTTGAATTAAAGTAAATTAATAAAAAGTATGTACGTAGAGCAGGGCAAGGCACAAAGGTCCAATTTGAGTTTGAGCAAATATAAATTTTATTATGAAAATCAAATCAATTTTATCACAACAAATGACACATTTCAAACAAACAATTATCTTACTACGTTCAGTAAAACTACCAGCTTCTTCATCATTGTAAAAATGTGCTTTTTTCTGTCTTTCAAATATTTGTTATCTAGACCTTTTTACCCTATAGGCGGGGTAACTTGGAACGGCCAGATGGCAAACAGGTTTAATGTATTATTTTAATTTTAAAGGTATTTACAAAATAATTACATTTTTAACTAATGTTAAAAAAGTACCAACAGAAGAAATTACTTTTACTATGGATTTTCAAAGATGACCGTTTATCTCCCAATATCAAAGTCATAAGAATCAAGGTTATAGATGGTTATACAAAAACAGGATGAAAAGTATCCTATGTGTTTCTCCTGGCTCTAAACTACCTCCCTGCCAATTTTCATCTAAATCGGTTCAGCCGTTCGTGAGTTATAAGTGTTGCTACTTAAGCGATCCTCTTTTATATATATATAAATGACCAATATACTTGTTTACAGTGAAGGATGACAATAAAACAAGTTTATTACAATTTTTTTTTCAAATAATTTAATTTTGAAGATGGTTAAAATATATTTTGAAATTGATTAATAAATAACCAAACACTTCTGCATACCAATATTGTGGCTAAAAAAATCAGTCCACTACCATAAAGATTACAATTATTTCTTTGTAATGAATTTGCCATTGCTTGCATAATCAAATTACATATGATTTACCCGAGAGCCTTACAGGCCACTATTCATCAAATACAAAATTTTGACTGTAACAAATATTTATATTTGGCAAAAATCTATTGCAGTGTATGCTGATAAAACTATTGATTTATTAAGAAATGATGACAATGACCACAATATGTTGAATAAAAATTTATTTAATTTAATAAATCATCGCTAAGAACTTCATTGGGAGCCAAGATCTATAATAAGCTACCTGATGGATGGAGATGCAAAACCAGATTCACTTTTAAAAATATTGTTAAAAATTATTTACTAAATAATCCTTATTATTCTATAAATACATTTTTAGAATATTTATGTATTGTAAATCACTTAAATTGTAACTATTGAATTTTAATAATGTTCTATTCTATTCTATTCTATGTGAAAAACAAGATAAATCATGTTCTGAATTCAAGAATTTAACATATGGTCTCTAAAACACATGTTTATTACAAAATTAAGTATGTATAAACATTTCACAAACAAATTTGATTCAGGCAGAAGCAAAGAACACAATAATGCTGTTGTATCCCTTCAGAAATTGAAAGGCTCGCATGCAAGCAAACAATTCAAATAATTCGATTTCATTCAATTCATGAGAGTATCTCAAATGATTTGATTAAATTCGAATCGTGCGAGAAACTCGAATTATTCAATTGAATTCGGATCAGTTTGTAACTCGAATGAGGCGACTTAATTCGATTTTACATTATTATATTTATGTTAATTAAAATTATTTTGTTTTAGATTTATTGAAATCTATGTTCATACTCCATACATATTATGTCACAGTAACTATTATTCGGCTTAACACGAGTTGATTCGAATCATGTAAAATGTGATTCAAGCCAATTTATTAAGGGCTTGATTCGAATGATTTGAATTGCTCGATCCGATCTGACCATCACATTATTAAGTATAATTGTATACACTAATAATTTATACCTACTTAGGCATGTATGTGCTTAAAATTTCCACATTCAAATTAAATTACAGAAAAAAACAAAACAAATCAGCATGCAATTGTAAGTTCTACAAAATTGTCCATGCAGCTTGTTTAACCCATAACCTGTCAATGCTTACCTTTAAAGAAGTCAACATAACAATCGCATCCTGAATTAAACTAGTATCTTCTAATGCATTAATAAATATATCTATTTCGCCATTTTCTATCATGCACACTCTACAAACTCTACTGAATTCGTCAGGCGTCATTTCTTGAGGTTAATGTTATAATTACGACCATAAATACAGTTGCATATAAAATGGCAATATATTTTAAGCCAACTCGACAATGTCACGTATTTTTATTATTTGCATAATATATAAGAACAATCTAAATTTGTTGTTTTAGCAATTTTAAACATAATGTTTACTTCAATCATGAATTGCGAAGAGCGAGAAACGTCAAGCATGAGTAAATTGACATTTGAAATTACTTCAGGGATTTTCAACCTTTTGTCAGAATCATTTAAAACTTCTTGTCAAATCTTGTCTCAACGGCTTGCTGAATTTCAATAATTTTGTATCAAATAAATAAATAGCAACTTCACTTATATTAATTATATACTTGACTACTGGTGCATGGCATCGTGCCTTAAGGCAAATTGCTGGAACTTCTCGTACCAAAAAATTTTCTTTTTAAAAAAGATTAATTTTTTTTTAAACTTTGAAAAATTAGGTTTTTAGAAAAATTTTAAAGTTTTGAGAAAAATTACTTTTCTTTGTTTCGAAATATTTTGCAAATTTTGAACTTTTTTTCAAAGCATCGTACTTTTTTAACTGCATAGAGACGAAATATCGAAGCGCGTAAGCGCCGCGTCGCCCGCGTTATGGCATCCGAAGAAATGTAAACAAAATTAAAACGTATTAGTAAAATCTATGTCTAACGATAATTTTTTTTTTTGTTTTGTTACTAGATTGTACTAATTACGAATGACTGGTAACCTGAATCAAATTATATATTTTTCAAGTCCAGATGAGTTCAATATGAATGATTCATAATATGAATATTCATATTGAAGTAAAAAAAATTTAAAGAAATAACGTCACTTCAATATCATGTATTAATAAATCTAAGGTCTTTATAAATATATAAGTTTAACACAATTTATTATACAACAAAATTGCACAAAAACACTTTCATAGATGTACAGCTTATCCCAATAGACATCACACTAAACTTGATTTTTATTTAAGTAATAATAATTATTTTTTAATAATAAATATAGTTATTTCTCCATCACTTTATAAATACTCGGCATTTGACTTTTTCTGATGACTATTAAAAGTCAAAAATTTATGCATAACATTAAACAAATCTGATGAGTTACATTACACACTAGTATAAAATATTTTTATTAAAATTGATTTAGTGTACCTCAAGATTATTTATTCTACAGTCTTTTCAATAATAATATCAATATTTTTATGATTATATAAAACACTACTTATTTATATTTTTTTTAATTAACTTATTGGCAATTAATTAAAATTTTAACAGCCTGTTTATAATGTTCTATTAAAATAATAATATTGTTATTGAATAATATAATGTGAGCTGGTTCTAAGAAGAAAATGTCATTCAATATTATTAAACTGAAGACACACAAAAGCATTCTCTCGTATGTTGTATTAATTTGTTAATATTATAAATTGATATTGATTATAAATGAATATTATTATAAATACTAACAGTTGTGACACAGTTGTACAAGTATCCATATAACTAAAGAAATCCCAGAATTTTTATATTGTTTGAATTTTAATCACATTGCACAACTAAATTATTATTAAGGGAAAACTAACTGTCCCATTATAATATCAATTATATTTGCAATATACATTCCTATTTATTTTTTATTATATACAAAACAAAAATATATTTATTTTAAGTGTTTATTTTTATTAATTTACATATGTCTATAAAATCACAATGCCGCCACAAAATAAAAAAAAATCAGCAGCAAGTGTGCTCAACATTCAAATTTTGCATTTATATTAAATAAAAAATCTGAAAATTAAATGTATTTTTAAAGATAATTTAAATTACTTAGAACAGTTAAATATTTACAGTTTAATACAAAGTGCTATAGACCAAAACAATGAAAATATCATTGACATTTTACAAAATTCTTAGTTATTATCTTATTTACAATGTCTACAATTCCAATAAAGAAAATCTCTAAGAACATTCTGTAAATTACAGCTCTCAATAACTTATAGTAATCAGAACATTGCAATAACAAGAACATAAATGCTTTTGATAATCAAATACATCATCACATCATAATATCGTAATCATTGTTTGTTTTGTTTAAACTTTAAATCTGTGTTATATCTTGATATTGCAAATTTCTTTTTTTTTCATATTGGACATAAAATTAAATCATATATAGGACATGAATTGTGTGATACTAACTAAACACATCACTTTTATACATAATTTAATTAAATTTTTCAGTACATGTTAAAGTCAAATACTATATGACCAAATAATATACCTAAAATTATTCAATCAATTTTTTTCTAAATAAGTGTTCAGTTTAAATGTTGCAACCTGACATGATTAGCATCATTGCATGGTTACTAAAATCAAAGAATATATGTATTATTTGGAGCAATAAAAAATTAAAAAACAAAAGTTATATAAATTTGTATTTGATGGCTGAAAAGATGTTTAAAGTTTGTTTACCAAGTAATCAACAAATTATACAAATTTATCAAAATTTAACTTATATATCACTTGCATTAATTACTATTAATCATACTATATATGTATGTATATTTAAGCATTTGAATGCTGATCCAATCAGACTACAATCTAGAGAACAAAACAATAGTTTCATACATTTTCCAATCAAAATAAAAATAAAATACAGATGTATTGAAAGTTAATGACCGGTATTAATTCTAATCACTAAAAATGAAAAAAGATCAATATATGATCCCTTTATTAATATTTAATATAATTATCTACATAATACCTAATCTCATTCCTGGTAATACCGTGTATGAAGGATTTATAACTTCATTAAACATTTCATTCAAACATTTATTAAGCATTTGTACCTTTCAGTCTGCCTATGTTCAAAAAAGCTATTTGAATAAATAAAAAAATTAATTTAAAATTTCATTAATTATTTTATGACCATTTCATTGTATATTACATATGAGTTACAGAAATTAAATATTAATTAAAAGTTAGAAAAAATTATACCAATGTTATATTACATTTAATTAAAACTAAAGTTGTGTAAATACTTCGTTAGCACCAGGCTTTCCCAACATCTTCTCATTACCAGTTTGCTGCTGGTAATCCCTAGCACAAATCACAAACATTCATTCTATACATTCACTAATAAATAATGCATTCATTGCAAATGTTGAGGGTAAAAATTTGAAAAAAAAAACTAAATACTTATATAAAATATTCAATTTGAAAAATCTGAAAATAATGTTGCGTAATTATTTCATTTCATAACCAATGGGTGTTTGAGATTAAATTTACACTAATCTAACTTTTGCAAGTGTTAGCTATAGCTTGAATCAGTCTAATTTTTTTAAAAAAATGAATATAATGATGAATATTTAGCAATAAATAATGCATTTTAGCTTCGAATTTAAATTTTTACTTGATATATTCCCTATTGAACTTTAGTACTATGTTCTTGAGAGTACCTCCTACAAGCTTGTTCTCGTTCATTAGCATCAAAATACCAAAGTGTGATAGCATATCTTGTTTGATGTGCAGGTTGCACTTCATGAGGATTTCTGCGATCAGACCAGAAAAACAATATGCGGTCAAACACAGGTTCTATATTAGCCACCCTGTCGCATCCTATAAGAGATATAAAAAAATCACTTTTAACAAAATGTTACTAAAACTTTACTTTACATTAGCAATGGATGTCATTCAAAAAATTGTTGAAGTTTCGACAAGGAATAATTTTTAAATTTATCAAATAGTAAAAACCAAGATTTCAGTCAAAGTTAAATTCATAAGATTGATCACAAATGTTTATGATATATACATATTTTAAAAAATATTTTGGCTTCAAGATTGCAACATTAAAATGGTAATTTTGTTCTTAGCAGATTTTAAGAAATTTATTAAAAATCATTTTACAGAATTGACAATTTTCATATATGTTTTGTATGAATATTCAATTCATTTAAATCAATTTGGTAATACCATATATAAATATTAGGTTACCTTCAGGAAATATTCGTAGAAGTCCCCCATATTTTTGAACATCCCAGTCTGGATTGAGATAATAAATGGCAGTAATGCATCGACCATCGCTATTTGGATTATCTACATGTTTTACATAGTGGGTCCCAGATCCAGGATAGCAAGCTACCATAGCCTAATTAATTTAAATTCAACAAAAATAAATGAAATATTATTTGCAATAAAACTTTGATCATCAATTACTTATAGGCCATCAAATTATAACAAACAAATGATTTAAATTAAATTTGTATCTCAATAATATGAATCTTTATAAGAAATGTTAATGAAATCTAACTAACTGGGAAAATCAACTTTTCAATATTTTAATATAAACATTAAATATCAACAGCATGAATGTCTTTCATTTTAATATATCTACACGGCATAATAATATTGATAACTATCACAAAAAAAATTAGAAAAAAAAATTATCACATAAGTTTGAAAATGATGAGCTTTTAAGTGCAATCCAAAACTTTGGTCAAACCAACAATTTTTCGATTATTGTACTTGATTTTCATTAATATTGTTCTTAAATGTTGGAACTTTAATCGTTAATAACATTTCTGAGACCACAGTCCAAAATAATGATACATTGTCTTAAATTTTTAAAAATTAAGATTTTTGTTAACTTATGAAATTATAATTTTCAAAATTCGCTCTCTTTAAAAAAAAATGTACTGGTATTAGCAGCTTACATCAAAAGTTGATGTATCAGCAGGATTGTAAACTTGATATTTTTATAATAAAAAAGATCTAGAAAGAAATAAAAACTAAAAAATAACACAATTTTTGCCCGTGCACTTCATTTATTCACGCATATTGATCTTGCGTGTACAAAAAAATTTGAACTGATGATATACATATAATAAAACTGAAAAACGGCTTTTACTAGTTACCTTGGTTCTGCCATTGATGACGTACTGCCCCATTTTACCATTGTTTGCCATCTTATTTGAAGTCATAATTACTGCATCAACCTAAAAAACAAAAAGCATGAAAATTATAAAATAAATTATTAAACAACTAATAAAAAATTGAAACTCCTACTAGTTTCATGCTTACTATCAGTATTGCAAAATTAAACCCAAAACAAATTGTTAATAAATTATTGATTTTATTGCAAATTAAATATTTCTTTTTACCTTGCCAATTAATTGGCCTATATTATAACAATCTGCCTCTCTTCCATCTTTCCAAGCAATTTGATCACCTCTAATTGTTTTTATATTCTGATTATATTTGCTTGATACTAATTGACCATCCTAAAATATAATCGAACATCAGTTAATAATTACACAAAAGTTACCAATGTCCACTTTAGTATTAGTACTTATCTGTTTGATTTTAAAATCATTATTAGTAAATATTGGTTGATGCATAATAATATTGTATGAAGGATTAGTCATTATGCAATAAGATTCCATTTTCTCCCAGTAGACCCTATTTTTCCACAAAGTTTGTCTGTATGTCTGTTTGTCATATGTTCATACCCAAATCCAACAAAAACATTTAAAAACCTTACCAAAATCGAATATATGATCTAACCATGTAATGATTAAAAATGTTTGAAACTAACTGATCATCTGATAAGGAATGATAATATGCCTAGAAACAAATGCTATGGCATAAATGATTTTTTAAAATAGCGAAAGGATAATGTACGCTATGTTGCAATGTGTATGATCTCTAACCCCTATAGTAAATTAATTATGAAAGTAATAACTAAAAATAAAAGAATCCTTTATGATTTTATAAAAAATGCCTCAATAATCTCTGAATGACTGTGGTGACTTTGCACACCGTATGTAATTAGGCAGATTAATTGGAAGACAATGACCTCATAATATTACCACAATGTATAAATATTTTCGATTTTAAATGTAAAAATGATAAAAACTTAAATATTTTATTAATTAGTTATATTGAACCTATTTATCTCCCTTCAATAGAAAATTGATTGAAATATTCCTAACTGCAATATGAAATAAATGATGGTATAAAACCTTTCATTATTTAAAAGAATAAACAAATATATTTATGTTTCCATACATCCATATATGGATTAATCCCATGAAAAAATTTCCTGCAATTTTTTTGTAAACATTTGAAAAACATGGGACTTTATGAAGGTTGCTCCTAAAATGTTTGTAATATTGGTGTAAATTTAAATTAAGTAATATAATCAATATCGTAGGTATTTTAGATTCGATTCTATATATATTGAAGATTTTTATATAAATAGAAATGTTATTAAACTGCACCAAATAAACAGCAAATAAGCTGGTTAATAAGCAGATTAATAATTCAATTTAATGTAACAAATTATCAAATGTAAAATCTAGAGAATGCTAATAATGTATTAGAAATAAAACCTTGTTGATTATGAAATATTAACATGAACAATTTTCCCGAACTTTAATGAACCATGCAAATATAACATTGGCCAAATATTTCAATCACCCTCACCTGGAATACTCCTGTTCGGTACAGACCTCTTACTTCCTCCAGAATAGCTAAACCTCTTTTCCTTCCCAAAAAATTATCTACAACGCATACCCCGTAATCGTTCATATCTCTAATGACATTTTTGCAAATGTGCTCGTGATAAACTTGATCGTTAAACATATCTCTGATTTCAGCACTTTCAGATCCAAGTGAAATTTCTGTGAAATCCTTTACAATATTTTTATTGCTGACTCTGTTGCTAGTGCATGGTAAGGTATTAATTGAGTTAGTTGAGCTGATTTCCTGATAATTCTGATTTTTAGTTGGTTTCAAAGCCTCAATTCTCGAACTCAGTATTTCTGTCTCAGATGATCCTTGATCGATGTAGGTATTAACTTTATTAATAGGTAAACACTCAATTTTATGACGTTTCCAATCTAATTTTTGATGGTCGCGGGAACAATAATATGCAATATGACATCTAGAACACCGTTGCAAATTATTGTTTGATCCGCAGACAACGCAGGACTGGAACAACGAACCATTCATTTTAATTTAAAACAATTATTTACAAATATGTTAAAGATCGTACATTGCTAATGAATCACAGATTTTAACCTTCAATTAATGTCGTTGTGCAAGTATCAAATACATAATGGCTACATTTACTCTTGCCGATTGTTTGTGTTTGAAGAAATGTGAATTTGTTTAATAATAATATTTTGAAATTCTCTTGAAGTGTTTTTACAATGGTATTTATAAATACATTATTATTGACTTTAAACTAGTACGCATAGTACGTTTGTAATGACGAATTGCCATTCAAAGCCAAAAGTATTGCCAGTTTTTTTTTTTTGTTGACAACTCTTCGTTTTGATGCAGGGCTTGCAAACTCTTAACAATAATATAATATATTGTTGCAAACTGTAGTATTTCTATCAATAAATACTATTATTAAACTAGTGACATGAATATAAAAGTTCGATATACGAGTATTCGTTCTTAAAAATACCATAGAAGCTAAGTTGACCCCTTCAAGGGTCTGGTGCTTCTTGGAAAACCGACAAACGCAACGTCATCACCAATATTACTATTAACTAGTGGTTTGTGGCTGGAACTTTTTGTACCAAAATTAAAATGTTTAAAAATTTTTGAATACATTGAAACAATGAGATTTTTGAGAATTTTAAAATTAATAAAACGACTTAAAAATTTGGATTTTTTTTATATTCTGAAAATTTTGAACTTTATTCCAAAGTAATCATGTTGCGTATTTTAGAGAAGAAATATCAAAGCGCGTAAGCGCCGTGTCGCAGAAAAACGGATAAACTTAGTACGAAAACCATGAACACAAAGTTTATACTTAATATTAATATCTTTGTAAAATATCTGATAATTTGACATGCATATGTTTATTATTATTTTTGACTGCCACTTGCCTTTTTTACTCGATCTCCAAAACCGTTTGACCTGTCTTCCCAAAAATTTAACCAGTTTTTGATTTTGTCAATACAAGCAAAATGTTTTTTGAATTATTGAAATAGGATACTCCGTTCTCTCAAAAACTGAATTAGCATTTTTGGCAGTTTTTGCTCTGTATCTTCGAAACGGATAGACCTGCCTTGGCCAAAATTAATCAGCAGGTCTCCTTATCAAATTAGGAATCAAATGTTTTTTGTTTGTGTTTGCGAAATCGTCGATGAAAATTTGTATTTGCACATACATACACACACACACAAACACATACATCCATTTCTTCTAAGAAATACCAAAATGTTCAGAAACATCAAAAACGTAAAGATTTGTAAAAGAAATTATTTTAGATTTTCTTGCAATTACTTACTTTTCCCTATTGGAAGTTAAGAAAAAAAACTATAAATTTATACATAGATAGTTACTAGGTTTTGTTTAATATAATGCGATGTAATAAACACGAAAACTTTATTTTTACTTTTGCGTTGTAATGTTCATGTCTCATTTTCATCTATTTTACTATTTATTAGAAAGAACGCCAAAAAATTAAAAATAATACAATCATAGATAAAAGAAGAGTATACAAGAAGTATGGATACAATCCTATTACCCTGATAAAACATTTTGTTCTTATATTTTATATTATTAGCATAAAACTGCTGAACTCTTAATTGTATATCCCACGTTTAACAAAATTAATTCATCTAATCATAGCATCCAATATTCAAACAGAAAATTTGCTATCTTCTCCTTCAAACTTTATTTCTTTTAACGACAGTGTTTAGGTTTGCCGCTTCTGGTAATCTAATGACGTAAAATTAAGCGCGAACTTTTTAAATTGTCAAAACTTTAAAGATCAGATACAAGAAGTAAAAGATCAAATAGAAGTTCAAATGCAAAATGTGTGATATAAACAAATTAAGAAAACAGATTAATTCAGCATTTTCACTGAGTGGCTATAAGATACAATCGTAAAACAATATATTATAAAAAATATCTTAATTATTGTGATAAATTAATAAATTTGTTCATATTTAGGCAAGCATGTACCTTTCTCCTAGACCAGTTGACCCCTCTTCCACCAAACGAACAAAATTTATGGTTAAATAAACTCACAGCACATGTTCAAACACAGGAATTGAAATTGCCAGTTGTAGGGCAAAATGAAATCGAATTAGCTATAAAGGTAAAAATGATTGATAACATAGACAATAATTTGAATTAATGAAAAAGATGTACTTTGTATCTTTACTTGATTATTTTTAGTCATGTAGTAGGAGTCGATCTGATGATACAGAATCAATATTTAGTGTTATAAGTGCATTTGACGTTCCAAAGTTTTATTACAATGAAGAGCGAAAGAAATTTTTACCCGAGGAAAGGAAATCGGAACTAGGTACTGTTCAATATATGCCCATTGTTAATATGAAATCAGACTACATGAAATATAGGTACACTTGTAACTAATTATTGTGCTAATAATAAATATATATATTTATTTATAGATAATTTGATTTTAGGTATGCAGTACTTTACCAACGAATATCCAGACATGAATTATTCTGTCCACCAGTCATAGGCAAAAAAATAGAACCTGGGAAAAAATTTAATCTTAGAACAGTAGAGACATTATTAAGTTTATCAAAAATGAATAATGTAGTAGTATTAGGTAGGAATGCCAAGTTTAATAAATATTTTTATAGTACTTTTATTAAGTAAAATGAAGCTTTTTAATTATTATATAATTAATATATTTATGTTACCAGTTTTACATAAAGTTATAGTTTTAATCAATTTTCATATAACTGCTAACCTTTTTCATATATTTTTTTCATAATTTTTTAATTTATACGAAATTTATATTTTATTTCATATTGTAGGTTTATTAACTCAACTAAAAGAAGGCCAATTTTTTATTGAAGATGTTACGGGTGCTGTACCAATAAATATAACTAATGCCAGGTTGATTCATTTCTTTATTTTTTGATCTTATAAACATATTTGTGATTTATGTTCTGCTTCATAGGTTTCATAATGGTTTATTTTGTGAAGGCTGTTTTATTTTAGCTGAAGGAAATTATGAGGATGGCATATTAATGGTTCATGGACTTGGTTTTCCTCCACCGGAAACTGCTAAAAATAGCAGGTAGGTATAATAATTGATAGAAATTTGAATTTAGCATTAAATTATAACTATACTGGTGATGGGAAGGTGAAAACATAATATTTGAGTCTTATAAATTAAAAGATTAAATATTTTTTGGTATAATATATCTTAAGAAATATAATAAAATTATGTATTTTATACTGCAAAATTGAAAATTGATATTAAACCAGGCTTTAGATTATTAATTTATTTAAATATCAGTGGTCTATTTTCAAAAAATAATTATGATATATTTCGAAAATTGACCACCAATATTTGAATAAATAATGATAGTTTTGCTTTGAAATACAATCTTTTCGCTCCTTCAGTATTAAAACATTATTATATTTCATAGGTTAAATTAAATGAAATATATTAAATTATCTAAATCTTAATACTTTTAAAAGATATTTGAATTTATTATGCTGTAGTAAATTGAGTAAAATAAATTTAAAGGGCTTATTTTGGTACTTTAAACACATGGGGAGGACCAAGTCGGACGCTTCTTAAATTATCCCCAAAACTTGCAGCGATAGAAAACAATAATGCGGATGCCACAATAGCATTTCTTTCTGATGTTTGGTTAGATAGTCCACAGGTAAATATTACAATGCTAAGACTTCAACAAAATTCAATTAAGTAGTTTTGATAATTTCCATTAATTTTACAATTTTTGCTGCGCTCCCTAGTCTCTGTTCAGTAAAATTTCTGATAACAAATTGCATTTCGATGATGTAAGATGACCTAGTAAAGTAGAGAAAAAAGTATGAGAAAATCAAATATTGCATTGCTGCAATTATGTTCAGTTGCTAATGAGATACTATAAATATGGTTTAAACTTTGCTCATTATTTTTGATAAAATAATGTATTATTTTTTTATTAAAGGTGATGGCTAAACTGGGTGAATTGTTCTCGGGATATGATTCTTGTCCACCTGTCGCTATAGTGTTAATGGGACCATTTGTAAGAGAGAACGGCAATCCATTTAATTTGAAAAATCACTTAAGTGCACTCGGCGACTTAATTTCAAATTTCGAAAATATAAAAACTGAGACTGATATTATACTTGTACCTTCAGCAGATGATCCATCAGCTCCAAAGTTATTGCCAAGGTTAGTAGAGCTAATAAGTTATTGTTAACATTTTGTGGAATGTCTAGATAGAAATTTCTTTTAATAATGAAAACAAATCATTGCTCATAAGATTGCCGATCCCTGAATGCTTGGCCACAAGTCTTTTGAAAAAGATACCAAGAGTAAAGTTAGCCACTAACCCATGTCGACTTCAATATTGTACACAGCAAGTATTGGTCTGCCGAGCAGACCTGCTAACAAAAATGTGCCGTAATGCAGTTAAGTTTCCTACAGAAGGTGATTTGGGCGAGCATGTAAGTTACGTTTTTAAATTAGTTGTAAGTGATTTCCAATTAATGTTTTCCAAACTTACTTTATAATATCTGTAATTGTATACATTAAATTATTTTGTTTAACAAATTTTATTTTATCTATTTCGGGTTCTAAAAATGTATATTTAACTTTCTGAAGAAGTTCATGTTTTCATAAAAAAATCCGATTCGCAAATTTTATGTTTTCTCAACGTTTCAAGCCATTCTGAATCGAATGAGACCCAATTTGGAAAAAGTATATGTATGTGTGTGTGAACAGATTTTTTGCCGTAAATCGACGTTTCCTCAAAAACGGCTGGACCGATTTCAAAAATTTAAAAGCCATTCGATGTATATCAATGAAGACCAGCGTTTATCAGTTTTGCACGACGATCAGCCAAGCCGTTTCTTTGTAAGAAAAGTGAAAAAATTTTCATCCACGTTTTAGCCCGCAATTCTGAATCGATTTTGAAAATTCAAAAACTGTTCAAAAAGATATTGGTTGTGAATCGTGATGATCAGTTTTTGGTAGAGATCGGCCGGGCCGTTTTCTTATAATAAAGTAAAGTCGTTTGATTTTAAAAATTCTTGAAAGTTTGCAAAAACTAGTATCATTCTTTTGGCATTTGTCAAAATTAGACCTTTTATCGACGTTTGCTCAAAAACGCCTGAACCGATTTTAGAAATTTTTCTATCGTTTGTCGGTTTTGTGGGACGATCTGCCAAGCCGTTTCCTTGTAATTTGAAGAAAAGAGTTGAACTTTTCGTCCACAATTAAGCTCATACTACCCAATCGATATTAAAAAATCAAAAACTGTTCGAAAGATATTAGTTGGGAATGATACTGATTAGTTTTAGGTGAAAATCTACCGAGCCGTTTTCTTGTAATTAAAAAGTTTAAGCCAATTTTTATGGAACTTTTTTTGGCGATATATATCATGGTCTTATAGAACTTATTGAAATATTACGGCCTTATGACAAGTAGTTTAATTTCAAAAATTTATCAAACTTTGAAAAAATGAGTAGTTTTTTTAACGTTTGTTAAAATAAACTGGTTTACTTATAAAAATTATTGATTTTTGAAAATTGAATTTCAGAAAATACTCCGAGGTAACTTGCTTCAAGGTAAAATACTAATACGAACTAGTTTATTAAAGTGTGGGCGTCATCTGTAATCAGTAGCAACGTAGCAACCTACAAAAAGAAACGCGGAACGTATATTATAGATGTTCGGCATAGATTCTGCTTAGAATCTCCGCATAGTTTCTGCTTAGAATCCATCAAGTGCACGGCGAAATTCTAAACTTTGATGAATTTTTATAATTCAACCGCTGTCGAACAGTTTTTAAGTTTTTAAAACTGATTTAAGATTATGGGCTGATACGTGGACGAAAAATTTTACACTATTCTGCTAATTATAAAGAAACGGCTTGGCTGATAGTTGCACAAAACTGACAAGCGCAAATCTTTCTCGGGTTACAATTTTTCAAATCGGTTTAGCCGGTTTTGAGAAAACATCGACAAAGGTCAACAATCGGCTCACATAAAAATACACACACACATATATATACTTTTTCTCAAAATCTGTCTCATTCAATTCACAATGATTTGCAACATCGACACATAAAAATTAAACATAAAAATTAGCAAACTGTATTTTTTTGCTAAAACAAACTTTTCTTCGAGAAGTAATGCGAAATAATAGAAATACAAATAAAGTTCCATTAAATGATAATTTGATCATAGTGTATCAAAGTGTACACTATCCTCAAATTTGTTCTTTTAAATTAATATATTAAATAATCTTATAAATCAATTTGCTTTTCTTACAGTTTGCCAGGACATTAATATGCCAGGGTACATTGGCTCCAGTTACTCAGCTGGTTGTTCCAACACTGTGGGCCCATGATGCAGCATTATCACTTTACCCTCTGCCTGATTTGATTGTTATAGGAGATACTAGTAGTGGTTTCAATGCTAGTCTTTATGATTGCCTGGTGATTAATACTGTAAGTATTACAATATTAATAAAAAGAATACATGAACATATCATATATGTGTGTACTTCCTGAAACAATCGGAAGAGAATTACAACTAACTATTTGCTTCTTTCAGGGTTCTTTTCCAAAATCCAAATTTTCATTCAAAGTATATGTACCAGCAATTAGAACAATAGAAGATTCACAAATATCAGACAAAGATGATTGAATTCTAAACCCTCGTTTTTACCTCCAACAAAATGGACTATGCAGAAGGAGCTAAAGAACCACATGTTATTTAAAATAAAAAAGTAAAATTTAGATTATTTGATCTATTTTCATAAAACAGTGTCTGTGTTATCTGTACCTCCACAAGGAACTCTTTTATATAAATATAAGTGATTAATATTTTTTAATGTGTTCTTTTTACCTTTGCTCATAATGTCACTATTAATCATCTTAGTATTGAAAGGCAAACTTGGTAGTCTCCAATTAGATGTAAAAATACAGGATTTTTCCTCCTTCTTCAAAAGTGTTTTTGTATCAAATCAGAACTACTTTCAACTGGTTGTAGATTCTATATAAATCTTATGTTTATAAATGAAAATGTTTTGCTGATCACATAAATAAACTAGTTGTAAGTACTTTCCCATGCATATACATAATCGAGTCAATAACATTCAGCTACTTATGTAAAATGTTCAACTATTTATACCAAAAGTAAAGTTTTCGATTTTACAAAAAAATAATCAACACAATTTCCAATTGATTTCTTTTAATCACAATTTTAATATCTGTAATCTTATAAATCAATTTGTTGAAGGTATTTTATTTCATCTGTTTCATGTTCTATGAATTTAGTATAACGTCGTGTGAACGTCGACTGTAATCAGTAGCTACCTTCAAAACACGTGTGCTCAAAAGGCATGAATTCTGATTAGAATCGCTTAGGCGCGTAATTCTACACTTTGGTGAAAATATCGCTTGTCGTAGTCTTATAATATTTTAGTAGGTACTCTATTGTCAGACTACTAAATTTATAGCTACGCAAAGTTTAACGAAAATTGTATAAAACCAATATCGGTTCAAAATTGTGGGCTAAAAAGTGGACGAATTTTTTTTTCATTTTTCTGCTTAATTACAAAGAAACGGCTTGGCCGACAGTCGCAAAACTAACAAACGCTAGTCGTTATCGAGTTACACAGATGGTTTTTAAATTTCTGAAACGTTTGAAATTTTTTGAGAGAAAGTCGACAAAAGGTCAAAAATCAGCTTGCATATACACACAGTTTTTTTAAATTTAATCTGATTCGATTCAGAATGACTGAAAATACAGAAAACATAAAATTAGCAAATTGGATTTTTTCGCGAAAGCAAACTTCTACATTAGGAGTTAAAAACTTGAGTTGAAATTATGAACAATAAATTTGCACTTAGAAAAAAAATTGATGATAAATAACTAAAAAATAAATATTTATAAAAATAAAACTTGGTATATTTATTTAAAATTTCATAAAAAATATATTATCCATCCTGAGGTTCTTCAATTCCATTATGAAATTACAATAAAAATATTTATAAAACGTATCAAACATTAACTATAATTTTCAGTTTTCATATCATTTAAACCTAGATCTTCATTTTGTTCATATGTTCTATCATATTTAGTAACTTTCAACTGCTCATCTGGTGTGCCATCATCATTAAACGATTGTACATAACTATTGCCTGCAGGATCATCTAGTATTAAAGTTATTTGTTTTTTGCCATCGAGAACTTGCTGGAATTCTTCCAAAAATCTAAAAAAATTACATGTAAAAAAACTTTACATAAAATTTTATATTAAAAGATAATATTACTGCTTTTTAGATTTATTTTTTAGATTTATTCAGAAAACATCCGTATCTAGTTGTGCAATTCAAAAAACTAACTTGTAATATAATTTTATAGATTAAGTGTGCTTCACGAAAATTAAAATATTCCCATATAAATGAACCATTTTATAAAATTCTATTCTATAGTAAAGTAAAATAAATTCATAAACATACACATAAATAAAACTTACTTGTCCATTTTATTTTTTGATTCACTGTCCTGTGAATCTCCATAAATAAATTCTTTACTAGCAATTTGATTTTTCATTGCACTTAGTAATCCTTCAACAGTAGTAAACCTGCCATTCAATGCTGCTGAGCCCATTACCAATTCCAATTCTGGCACTTCCACACTACATGTTTCAGACTAAAATTTTTATTAACAATAATTCAGTTTTATCCTAATACATATGTTCAGAACTTGCAAACATACATTTACATTTTTATACGTCTGGATATTACTGAACAAATTCTAAGTTTGCAAAAATTGGTATCGTTTTTTTGGCATTTGTCAAAATTAGACCTTTCATCGACGTTTGCTCAAAAACGCCAGAACTGGTTTCAGAAATTTAAAAGCCATTTGATGTATCTCAATGAGCACTATCGTTTGTCAGTTTTGTACGACGATCTGCTGAGCCGTTTCTTTGTAATTTGGAAAAAAGTGTTGAATTTTTCGTTCACATTTAAGCTCATACTACTGAATCGATTTAAAAAAAAATCAAAAACTGTTTGAAAGATATTTGTTGGGAATGATACTGATTAGTTTTAGTTTGAAATTAACTGTTGAAACAAAATTTAAGCCGATTTTTATGGAACTTTTTTTGGCGATATAGATCATGGTCTTCTAGAATTTTCTAATACTAAGTAGTTTAATTTCAAAAATTCATCAAAGTTTGAGAACATGAGTAGTTTTTTTTGACGTTTGTTAAAATATAGGGTGGCCCATTTAAAAATTGGAATTTATCGATAGCAACTTGCCTGTAGGCCACACCGTGCGGAATTCGGAGTTGCGATATATGGGGAAAAAACTAAGAATTTTGAGACCTCTCTAACGATGTATAATACTTTATACGTTTTCTTTACAGAAATATCTAACCGTAAGATCACTAGATCACTAGGACCACTAGATGTCCCACCCTGCATAAATTAGACTATAGTCTAATAAAAGTAAATATATATTTATAAATATATTTACTTGGTATAACGATAGAGTACCTGGTCTTAATGAAAATACTAAACCATTAAAGTCCTATGGAAACTGGTTCAATTATAAAAATTATTAATTTGTGAAAATTTGCTTTTAGAGAAGAATCCGATCGTGTTCGTTCGTTTTCAATTATGTATAATAAATCTACTCGGAATACTTTTATTCACTGATAAATTAATTTATTTTCGATTAGGTCAATTGTTTACACATATCGGGAAGTACATGTAACTTGCCTCAAGGCAAAATACCAATGTTGGTATTGGTAAAGAAAAATTTTGCACTTTTCTGCTAATTGTAAAGAATCGGCTCGACCTTATAAAGTTCCATCAAATGGCTTTTGAATTTTTGAAATCAGTTCAACCGTTTCTGGGAAAACGTCGATAAAAGGTACCAATAACAGCTCACATGCACACACTTGCAAACATGTGTCTCATTCGATTCAGAAAGGCTTCAAACGTCGAGAAAACAAAATTAGCAAAACAGTTTTTCTCACAAAAACAAACTTCGGTGAGAAACTAAAAAATTAAATACATTATATGATAGTCTTAAAATTTGTCAATCTTCATTGAATGGTATGCGAAATGCATCAGTCCCCTCATAAAACAATACCTTAAAGAATATATTCTAATAATAATTTTTATTAATGTATATTTTATTATTTACCTTTAAAACATCTCGAGAAAAATCTTCTTTACCTCTAATTTGTACAGTATGTTTCATGCCATGTTCTTCAATTCCACCACCCGATTTAACCTCATTTGTTCGATGTCCACAAACTTCACATAGCGTTGCCATTATAACAACATCCTTAAAATGTGGAATATCTAAAAGGCTTAATTAAGGAACAATATCAATAAATGATAAAAAATTCTTGCATCAAATTGTGAAAATTTACTTAAAACATGTAAAAATTCAGTCAATTATAAAATTAAAAGTATAAATTAAATAAATGGAAATATTTAACCAAATGTTAGATAAGGGTGCTTTGAAAACTTTTTTTTTGATTGATGTTGCCTCACTCGAGACAATATTTGCAAGAACCACCATTTGAATATAATAGTATGTAATTACACATAGAATTAAGGATACTAGTCATTTTCATATTTGTTTCACAAGGAGCATTACATTCAGGACAGTTTGTAGGGAATGTTAAAACTTCTCCATGTAAATCTTCCAATTTAAAATCATCTTCTGCTATAGGCTTCAATATATTATCTTTGTTGTCATCAGAAACTTCCTTATGAGTAAAAACACCCAATACATGATTTTGCTCAGCATTTCTCACAAAATAGTTCACTGATAATCTGTAAAAAAACAAAAATGTTATTGTCTTTTGTAACTTAAAAATGTAAATCTAAATTAAATAAAATTAATATGAAAGAATCGGATTAAATGCACATTTTAAAATACGAATTATTAACATACTTTGGATCAGTTTTAGGTGCATTGGGATTTTCAATATGAGAATTTCCTGAAATATCTTCCAGAATAAAAGTGAATGGGTTTTCAACTAATTTCAATTTTTCAAGTGATAGAATAAATGCATCAATTTGTACAGCCGTTTCTGGGTGCTCAAGACGTCTTGCATTCTGATCTTGGTTGAGTCCTGATATAGATCTGTTTATGATACCTTCAATAGTAGTGATTTCTGAAAATATAATAAATATTTAAATAATATAAATATTTGTATGTAAAGTAAAAAAAAAAGTTATTCGATCCTATTCGATAATAACATTACAACTATTAACATCTGTAATTATGAACCATAGGCAATATAACAATTTACTCATAAAGACCATAATGATAAATCATCAAATGTAATTAAATATGCATGTTATGTGGTTCTGAATATTAAATCGAGATAAAAAATAAATATAAATAAATATTAAATAAATATATTAATAAAATATAATTATTAATAACAGTTGTAAGTCATTGTAACAGTTGTAAGTCATTGTATAATTAATAATCATTTATTAGAATAAAAATATTTTTTTAATTATCTGATATTAAGCACAGGAAAATTGTTCGATGTCATTTTTATATATCTATATATGCACAAAGTAAAAATTTTCTTTATTGCTAAACAAGTTTTGTATGTTTGAATGTTCAATTAAGTAAAATCTAAAAACTAAGAATAAGTTATATTTTATCTCACATAAAAGTAGAAATATATACCTGCTTTTTGAGATTGAGAAGGAATTTCAAAATCCAATTCAACAAATTTAACAGAACTATAATCTGATTTGACAATAGTTCTGTTCAGATCACTGGTCGATTCTACCATTAATTTAATTTTAACTCCTCTCGGTGCTACTTCTCCAGCGGATTGAATTTCATTATTTTCAAAACCACAATAATCACATGAGAATGACATCAGAACCACATCTTTATAAAATGGAATTTTAGTTAGAAGCAAACGAGTAGTACCCTGAAATAAATAATTTGTATAAATATTTATTTATGAAATATTTTTATAGGTTATTGAACAATTCTTACATCTTTATGGCAATTCATACACAAGGAAGATATTTCTGTAATTTCTGGTTCGATGTCATCTGCATTTAAAGGTTTAAATAAAGGTTTCGCAGACATTTTATCTAAATATTAAATATTTCACGTATGAAAAATCTTTTTTGACACTTGAAAGCACACGTAAGTTTTATTTTAACCGTATCATATGTTCAGATTAAACATAATAATGTAAGAAGATGAAAAGCGCATTTAAAAATATATGATTTTTTAAAAATAGAATGTGACGAAGAAAAATAGAAGCATGGAACGAAAATGTAATTTGTGCAATTTGCAAACTGTTGATTCCACGCGGTTTGCGAATTATTTTAGCGGAAGGAGTTTATGGCAGTAGGCGTGGCCAATATATTAAACTTATGCTTTCTATATTAATTATTAAAAGAGAATAAAATCAATTATTATAACATTATAAATCCGAAATCATTTGCATTTTTCATGTTTTTGACATAAACATCTCTAACCTTCAATAAATTTATAAAAAAAAAAGTGCATACAGAAGTACCAACTGACAAAATAGTTTATTGTCATGAATTTAAAACCGTTAATAAATTTTAATTTAAATACACATTCAATAGAACAATAAATAAGTCAAATGGATAGTAGTTAAAAATTGAAAATCCTTATCAATACATTATTATGCAAACTCAATCTCGTTTTTAATAGTGGCGGATTGAAATGTTTTGAAATTAGGTGGAGATTGAAATATTGCAATTTTTTCTATCACTTTTCATTTTGTGTTAAATTAGTCAATGTTTTCTTTCAAACAATTCTGTTATTTTTTTTACTGCATTAAAAAAGTGAATATAATTGAAAATATATGATATCAATCAAGCAATATCAAATAAATTTATGATAATTTTTACATGCATCTCAAAATGTTAGCAAATGGTTATTTTCCAACATCAAAAATTTTTTTAAAGAAAGCGACCAAATTTACTATAAAGACTTATTTAGGTCTACTTTAGGAGCAAACTGTTCGGATGTGATTCCAGTCATATTCCATTCCTTTAGAATCTTATTTGAAATTGCCATTGCATACACTTTAATTTTTGACTTATTAATTGCAGAATTGTAATTGTAATGTAATTTACAACACAATTAAGTTCCACCATAACATTATTTGTTACTAAACATATGTAATTTAAATTAGTACTATTTTGCCAGGTAAATGTAACTCCAGATATTGCAAATATAATTAAAAATGCATAATCTTAGTGTAAAATGTTTCTTTTAATATATCAATGTATTTAGGTTCATAATCAATTGAATTTATTACTTATCTATATTGCAAATATAAAGACTGTACACACAATATTACAGATAAAATAAGATTTGTATATCTTTTTCTGTCTTTATATAATTTTATGAATTTGAAGATACTGCTAATTTCTTTAGATGCTCCATAAATACTTGAAGAGACACATCATCAGTCAATACTGGTGCTCCTCCGTCCTAAAATTAATTTTAGAAAATAAATTATAGAATCACATTACATAATTAAGATTAATAAAAATAGTCTACATATATTTGCACATCAATAAATGTATTAGAATCATTGAATCTAATTACTTAATTCACAATCAATTTTGATAAATAAGTTGCCCAAATAAAAAAAATTTGTAAATATATAATTTATGTTATTTAATTACTATATCAAATATCAAACTTCTGTATACTACAATACTTACTCCTCCATAAGCATACATATTGTTATGTGTCTGCGAGGGATTGACTTTGGATAATAAAATCGAGCCTGTGATCCACCTTGCTCGGTATCAATATAACGAGGCATTGGAAAACGTGTCAATAAAATTTCCTGAGCATCATCTACTGGAGCTTGCAAAAGTTGTTTGAAATTTTCATACTCAGGCATATCTTGATATCGCAAAGCTCTCCATTGAGCTATAGTCTAAAAATAACATACATAATAAATATAAAGGTAAAAAAAATTATATCTTCTAGAGTTTGGTTACTAAATCTAACAACTTATTGAAAAAAATTATGAAAATTTATGATTTTTTGTATATATAAAGCATGTGAGATATACCTCTCCATGGAAGATCAAAATTTGGAAAAACGTATCCATAAGTAAGATTCTATCTGGTTGAATAGAACTTGTGTCCAATAACACTGGTTCTGGAGGACCACTAAAGCTATAACTATAAATCAAAGGTTGTATCATAATCAATGATTGAGTCAAATCTTCCCTCATTAGCATATGCCTATAATAGCTGGTTTCATCCGGAGAATTGTTGAATACCTTAAAACAATAAACATTTTGCTTGATAAAATAGTTCCAGATACATAACTGTTATTTCTACAAATATTAATACTTTATTTATATTCCAAATACCTGAAGAAATTGTGATCTTCGCAAATGATACATAAATTGTGGATACAGACTAAAGTTTTCAGATAATCGAAAACTATTAGGATCATCCTTATTGTATTCTCCAAACTTTTGGCACTGAAAATATTAAATAAAGTTTAGATTTTTACACACTAATTGTTTTGAAAAGTAAAACACAATTTTGATATCTTGATACATAATAACATATTCCAAGTGCAGTAAAATGCATTGCTAAATATTATTTAGCTAAATTACTAGCTTGTAAATAAATTAAAAAATATTGAATCAAATCAAAAACTGTAGTTAATTCTTTCTAAGATATTATTTCATTACATGTAAAAAGAATAGTAATAAAATATTACATATGTACCAACCCTTTCTTTTTTATAACAATTTATAAACAGGAACAATATTTACCAATCTAATAAGCATACGATCAACCCATCTCAAGACATCAGGTCCATCATCTGTTTCAGCCCGATAAACAACCATTCTGGCCATTAATACTGCTGCTGCTTCCTGATCAAAACCAGCACTGATATGTGGCATGCCTGTTGCTGCATCAGCCCAACTAGGAAGATAAGCAACAAACTTTAAAATAGCTGAATCATGTTGATCTTAAACAATTTTACTAGTAAGATTAATTTCATATAAGGCGCTAGAACTAACAAAATTATTCTTTACTTTATAAGGAATATTGTAAGTGCTTCATTCACTATTTTATCTTATTTATGATTCTTTGAAAATATTGTATATTGTATATATAAAATGAAAAATATGTTTATACTTAATTCCTGGCTATAGATTATAAAATTGATTAATTATAATATGAGTTTTATCGCTTACTTTCTAGCAATAGTAGTAACTCTAACTCTCTCTGTCCACTGGCATGCTGGTAATGAGTTATCAACTGTATACAACCTCTTC